>NW_020897724.1:1285385-1288667 GCF_003984885.1 Neopelma chrysocephalum
CTGCAGTGCCCACCCAGCCCTGGGCAGTGAGCCTGCAGTGCCCACCCAGCCCGGGCAGGGGCACAGACCACAACAGGCCTTCCCCTTCCCACTCATGCACTGTGGGGGCAGAGGCAGAACAACGGTCCTGCAGGAAACCTTTAAAGAGAACACAATTTACATCGACAGGTTCTGTCTATAACTCACTGGTAGCTGTGAATACATGAGGAGCTGGTGAATATGTCACGCTGAACTGGGAAACTTTCCCAACGCGGTGTCTCTGTCTGCTCGATCAAAGCACTGCACTTAAGAGTTTGGGCTGCTTTGGGCTGCTGATTTTACAGCTTCTAACTCTTTCTCCGTTAAGATTGGGTAACTAAAGGACACGTGTTTTTTGATGAAACTGCTTCTATCAAAACAGGAGAGATAAGAATGCTGTTATTGTTGATCTGTACATTGTATTCCTGTAGCACCTACATAATCACGAGCAGGAGCTGTCACAGAAAACACCATCCAGGCATGAGAAAGAGGCAACAGATGGATTCAGGAAACAAATGGGGAGTCCAATATCACAGTGAGACAATATATGGTGAAAAGAAAAGGAGAGGTCGAAGCAAACCAGCTGCATAACCACTCAAAATTTTTTGTCATCATGTGGGAAAATGGCTTTAGGAAGGGCTATGAAGGCAGACAACGATTAGCTCTGTGAATGCTGATAGGAAGCTCATGCTAAGCATGAAGGTTTGAAAACACAACAGATGAGTTATCAAGGTGATGTCACTGGCACAGGAGACATTGGGAGCTGATGTATTGGGAACATGAGGGCTGACAGGTGAGACAAGGATATAGCATAAAAATTATGTGATACATATTGGAACATTTTAAGGTTTTCCCAGGTGGGATCCTTTGATAAGTAAAGAAAAAAGCATAACACATCAGTTCTAAAAGGAGGAAAACAACAACACAGACAGGAACAATCTTGTTCTAGCACTGAAAAAGGAAAATGCCCCTGATAAAATGAAGACAGATACTTCACATTAATTTCTTCCCCACGTGAGAATATCTTTTATGGGATAGCCAACACCTACATAACATTTGTTTTGTCTGTTCAATGTCATAATACTTTAGGCTACAGCTAAGAATAGAATTGGCAGTGCTGAAAGGCAACAATAAAACAAATGGTGTATTTTTATGGTATTTTAGTGCAGACAAGAGCAAAAGGCATCAAATGCTCACACAATAAAAAAAGATGCCAACGTTTTCAAACCAAAGTTACTGATAGCTCAGATTAGCCTATGCAGATTTGAGTCCATGACAGCACCAAAACTTGGAAAGGTAAGATACAGAGGTCTAAAAATCTAAAGCTGGAAACTAAGATGTGAGATTTGGCTATGACTTAGATAAATTAAGAGTTACAGGGCCAGAATTTCAGTTAATTTAAACTGTTTTGGCTTTGGTGACTTCATATATTCTATGCCAATGGAGCAAAAATGAGTTACACTTGCTGAAGATCTCACCTGCACTGTTCCAAACTATTTAGAGGAGTCAGGAGCGCAAATGCTCAGCCAATGGCAACAAATGGATTTTTAGATTTTTCCAGCCACTTGGATCACAGAGAACACCATTTGAAGGACATGGATGATATGTTTTCAGTAATTGCCATCTAATTTCAATCTGTCTCTCTCCATTTAGTTCTTTTTTATTGCTTCCTCCTCCTCCTCCTGTCAATCCCACCCTCACCCTCAGGGACCTTTATATTTCTCTCCTTGGCTGGCCCCCTTTAATAAGGCCATGCCTTGTTATTTTATTACTCCTTAAGTGGCCCCCTGTGTTTGGGGGGCCTCTCCAAATTCAATTGGATCTTCCAAAGCTGAAATATGAAAGTATTTTGATAGGGTTTGTGAGGAAGGAGGTTAAGATGCACAGTTGGACTCGTGATCAGTTGACTAACTGGAAAGTAGCCACTCCTGACATCACCCAGTGTCAACCAGACAGGATTTTCTGTGGAAAAATTAGCCTTTTCACCAGTTTAATCCTGTTGATTTTTATAAGGTTTTGCTTTTAGATGCCTTGATTCTTAAGAAATATAAGGTATAGCTGTTAATATTATTCAACATTTGGAATATATTTTAAGAAATTAGAGTCCAGTCCTATCAAGTCCTACTTGCATTTAAGTTGCTAGCAGTTATGCCACTGATTTTAATAATATCAGGCCTTGGTATATTATTTTTGGTCAATCTATATGTACTTTTGTGTCAATGTACACAACACATAAGAGTTTCACTGAAATTGCTTTACTTTTTATAGAGCCAGATTCTGTATCTCTGACTGCTCAGTGTCTCCAATTTTCAAGTCAGCTATGTCTACTTTTTGACTTTCTAAGCTTGCTGAATCATTGTAATGCATGAGTCAGCTCAGCATCACTGTATTATATTGTCAGACGTGAAAAAAGGAAAATAATACCATTTATCATAAACAAAGATTTTTAAATCTATCATATACAAGGAACAATTTATGTGTTCGCAGTATAATATTGCTTTAGATTTTCTGAGTATAGCAAAACAGTCTAAACTCTAGCCAAATAATCGATACATTTGTAGGCACTAATCCACCATTTATCTTTGCACATCTTAGACAGGAACATTTGAGACTCCAGGTTCTCTCTGAGGAAGAAAGGCTGTGACTTGGTATCCTCAGGCACAGCTTTTCCACCTCTTGTGGGCCTATGTGTGTTTAAGGTCACCTTTCATCCTGAAGGTCACTGCCTGAATGTGGTGAGGGAAATGACTGTGATTTCTTTACAAACCCAAAAAGTTCATGACATTATTTTACACAATTGTAATACCTAAAATATGCCATTTTTGAAACAGGACAGAAAAAAACCAGTCCTTAAGGGAGAAAAGAGAAACTTGAAAAAATTACTATGCATTGGATGGTTCCCATGCCTGTAATTCTTTCCTGTTAGACTTTGATTTCAATCCCTTATCCCTTTTTTGAATGTTATCTATTCAGACTGATATACAAATCCAATATAAATAAAGCCAGTTCTCTAATTCATGTTAGAGCCATAACAACTCTCGTTGAATGTAAAAATTCCACTGAAGAAATATATTCATCCGTTCCTAAGAAAGAGACATCAGAAAAACTGCTTGTGTCCTAAAGGAAGCCCAGTATTTAAAGAGAGATGTTTATATTTTAGGAGGAGCTTTGGCTCATGTCAAACATACCAGCCCCACTTGTATTACTCAGCCAATTTCCTGTGCCCCAAAGCTGCTGTGCCAAAGCCTGTGCCCCAAAGCTGCT
>NW_020897724.1:1288677-1397168 GCF_003984885.1 Neopelma chrysocephalum
CCCCAAAGCTGCTGTGCCAAAGCCTGTGCCCCAAAGCTGCTGTGCCAGCCGTGCAGGGGGGGTGACAGCCCAGGTCACTCCACAGGGGCACACACAGACTTTCTGCTGTGATTTCACTTTCACTTTCTAGCCTCTGACAGGCTGCTACATTTCTCAATATTCTGGAGAACACAAGAGGGATGAAAAGGAACCTATGAAATGAGATCCTTCAGGAACAAGAGAAAAAGAGAATTTGCTTTCCTCCCAGCAGTCAGATGGGCCAAGCTCAGGCTTATTGGGACACCACAGCATTGAACGGGTTAAAAGTTTCCTTCCTGCACCCCTGGATTCTTTGCTATTTAATTAGTAGATATATTTACTTGCCTTCACCTGAAAAGCTGAATGAATTGTCAGCACTAGGAATGCACAGAAAACACAATGTGTGGTTGTGTGATTAAAGATTATCTTATAAAGTACTCATCCTAACCAGATAAAAGGTACTTTTTCATTTCTGCATGCTTAGTTTTTCAACCTTAATAATCTTCTAGCATCCTCGCCTGTAGCCTTTTCTGAAGCAAAAATGTCTTATTGAGTGATAATTATCAAAGTGAAGATGGTATCATAAACATTTATAAGGTAAGCCATCCTATACCTACTGGTCACAGTCAGTGAATCCTTATCATGCCTAAACCAGCTTGATATTTATGCTATTACTGAATCATTCTTGCCTTTCCACCAATAGACAATTAGTTATTATGAACCAGGGAAATGTTTTCAGTCTTATGCTTCTAAGAAGCATTTCCAAGAAAGGCATTTAGTCACAGCCTTGTGTGAAGCCCCAAGTGATGGTTGTAATAGAAATACTGAGCAAGCTCCTCAGACTTTGACTAATTGCTGACTGCTGACTGCTCACTTTGTGAAGTCAGAGCTGAGCTACAAACACACACACACAGCTCTGCAGGGATATGAATCAGAGCAAGAGCAATTAGTTAAAAAAAAAATCAGAAGCAGTTAAAAATAAAACACGTGATATTTTTTTGAACTTAATTGTCCAAAATTATGCATCTTCAGTCTTTGCCCTGTATTTAGTCACTCACAGAAGCAAACATGCATCGAGTTCCTTTGTGGAAATAGGCACTTGTGTCTAGAGCCTTGATCTGCACATGTCACTGAAGGTTTGTATGTAGAAAATAGAAAATAGCATGTGAACACTTCTGGGTATAGACCGTGATTTTTAGCTACTATTACGATTCATAGATTATCAAAGTTGAACTTAAGACATGATAAAGAGCACAAAAACAAATACCAGAATATCCATGAAAAAATACACTTCTAGATTGGAAAAGAGAGGGGATAAGGACACAAGAAATCCACGTGACATCTCAGTCCAGAACCACAAAGAAAGCAGAGCACCTCATCAACTGAAACTAAGATGTTTAAAGCGGCACATCTGCAGCTGAACCCTTTGCTGCTGGACAGAAACACAAATAATATTAACAAGGCCCCTACCAGACATTTCTTCTCTGTGGTTTGGGGAAACTCTTTCAGAGTAATAACTGATATAAGGCAAAGCCAGGCTGCTCGAGGGCGGGGCCTCCAGTCACAAAGACTTGGGGTTGAACCAAAAAGAGCCTCACAAAACGCAGCAAGGACACGTGTAAAGTCTTGCACCTCCAGACAAGCCTCCTACAAAGCTCTGCTGGAAGGATCTGGGAATGCTGGTGGACAGGAGGCTGAGGGGGAAGAGCAGTGAAGGCCCACAGGACCCCCAGCCTGTATGGACAGGAGTGTCACCACTGCAGCGAGGGGAATGATCTTTCCCCTTTAACAAACACTCCTCAGACCACAACTAGAACAGTGCCTACCTAATGTACCAAAACTGCATTAGGGGAAACAAAGCTGTTATTCCCAGCACAAAAAAGAAAAAAAAAAATAAAACAAACTAGAAAGCTTGAAAGCTGCAAAATATGAAAGTGTTATTTGAGACACGAACATTAATCCCTCAAGGTATTTTCCTACTTCATCCTCCTTTCCCCTGCTTTTCCTCAGACTTTCAGATGCTTTATGAAAAGGATGAAAAAAAAATCTTAAAAGTTCTATTTTGGACTGAAACTCCTTTCTTTCTCACTGCCCCAGGATATATTTGATTCCAATAAGCTACATGAAAAATCTATTTGGGATTTTCTGATATTCTCTCTGTCCTGACCTATTATTGTATCCTCTTTCAACACTTTGTGAGAACAGTAATGTCATAAGTGGATATTCAGACACTCCCTGCATACATGGAGCTCAGATGCAGCTGCTAACCAGCAAAAATCAGGTTGTTGCTTACACTGAGGGGTGAGGGATTTGGGTTTTTTTTGTTTTTTTTTAGTTACATAGGCAGTATTCATACCAGGATAAAAATTGCTTGACAAACATCAAGACTTCAATCTTCACAGACAGATATCCTGACTGATGGGGGGACAGAACAGAGATGGTCAGAAATTCTCAACTTTTTTAACTGGAACTTGGCAAATATATCCATTTTCATCCCAGGCTTTGTGCTAGTTCTTGTAGGGGAATCTCGTTAATCTTTTGGGGTTTCTCCTCACAGTATTATTCCCACAGGACTTTTTCCTAACTGAAGGTCAGGAGTTAGTTTCATTATGTTACAAAAGCGTTTGTCCTCAAACAAATACTCCTTGCCACCATCTCCAGTTATCATGAATAAAGATAAATTAAGTTGGCATGAGAGCGTAAGGAAGGACAAAAGTAATAAATAATAGAGCAGAAAATAAATATATTTAAGCACTGCAGTATGCAATAGCTTGGGGAGGATTTACTGTATTTTCTCAAAAGATGCAGCTTTCTGAAAATAGCTGGGTGGCTCCTGTCACCTGATTTTTCTATGCATTTCCAAATTAAGAAATACAAGATTTGTGTCACTTGATAAAAAAAATCAAAAGTTCAATTTAAAAATATCTATATGTTCATTGAAATAGACTTTTCTAGTTCATTCTGTTGTTTGAAGTCTTCAAAATTAAAAAAAAAAAGTGAAAAAAAAAGATTCATTGTCAAAAGATCGACATTTGGAACAAAATTAATTTGTATATGGATAAAACTGCATTTAGGTCTCTTAGGTAAGTGCTAGTTTGTCTGTGGTTCTTGCAGTTCAAGTCCATTTCTCAGTGGCAGGGTCCTGCAGAAGGTCGAAATATCTCTATAGGAAATTCCCTGACCACATTGGAGCATCACAGGAAATCTGTGTATAAAGGTTTTAAAGCTCACATTTTGATATGCCTTTTTTTTCCTTCAAATTGAGAATTTCTTTAGATCTATTTGAAGCCTTTGTAAGGCTAAATATTAAGAAACCTTTGTTAACATCTTGATTATTGTAGATCAGCTCATTCAGTTCTTGTCATATATATAGTATATATTAAATATATATGTATATACAGCCATTCACACAAATCCTTTCTAGAAATACTTCTTGGGAAATAATCGATCTGATGAAGTTTTAACCCCCTTTCAATTTTCTTTGCATTTTCATAGGCATATGAAATGTTCCACTTTTCAAAAACCCTCTTTGAACTCACACAAGGGGATTAGCTTTTTAAATTGAAATCACACATTAGGTGCATGTGAATTAATTAGCAATGGAGTATCTTTCAAAGGGAATTAATTCCTTTTGACAGAAATCAAGCTCCTTTACAACAGGGTTGGGGTTTTTTTTTACTTCTTCATATAGTTTTTCTTTTTTTGGCTGTTGCAACTACTCAAATACAATTTTTCCTGGTTAACACACCCCACTGAGGCAAGAAAGTCATTTGCAGAGAGATTTGACATTACTGTGCTGACAATCCAAGCTCCTGTTTGCACAGATGCTCCATATCTCCATGAAAGAGCCCCCCAGTTTTGAACTTAGTGAAAACCAGAGAACCCAAGCTGGATATTCAAGGAACAGGCTAAACTAAAGCCTTAGCTCATGGTTATATATTTACACAGATTTTAGCCTATATTTTAAAGAAAACATTGTGACTTAATGCAATTTGAAACCCCTTTTATTCCTAGAAATTGCAATAAAGATTAATTTCTTATGAGTTCAATTACAAAACTACTAGTTTATTACCAAGTGTTCAAGGCTCAGTATATTATCACTTGGAAAGTGAAGTATTTCAGGTAAAGGGAGTCACAGAATGTGCAGGCACCAACTGCTGAGAATTTAATTTTTAACAGGCTCGAACCTTAACACCGTTCAAAAACCTTTTTCCTTTCTCTCAAAACACCAAGTTTGGCTTCCTTCATATATGTTCCACTTCATTTCTTTTTTCCTCAACAGCCCACAGAGATACACTGACCAGTGGGTAGGGGTTTTGCCTTCCATGTTCTTTCTAATCCATTCCACACTTCCAGTTTCATTTTGGAGCTGAGCACAAAAGCAGCCTTTCTAGGCACTGACATAATGGCCTGCCCAGACTAGTCATAACAGCTCGTACATTTACATTAAAATGTGCATATGTATTTTAAATTACTTTTGACTAATCTCTCACGTCCTCAAATATTATTCTTATTTTTTATTATTCATTTAGATATAAAATATTAATGGAGTTTTATTCACAAAGGGGTTTTACTCAGAGCATCTGTTCTCAGGTAAGGGATGACAGTGAGGCAAAAAATCTTAGTTCTAATTTATTGAGCCTGAGGGGGTTTACAGCTTAAAGCTGGCACTTTTAAATTCAGATGGAGACAGAGGTTTCAGGATCCATGATTGCTGCTAAGCTATAAACTCAGTAAAAGATTGACTTCACTTCCAGCATTTCCGTGTAGCTGCTTCTTCAAATCCACTATCAGTCCCCTGATCTTTCCTGAGCAGGACATCGGGGAGCTCACCCCAATATTACCTGGATAGTGTGGGAGCCTGTGAGCCACCTCACCAGCCTTGGATGAGCAGGAGCTAAATCTTCCCTGCACAGGGCAAAGGTGGCTGTAGGGGCTCACTTTTCCAGCTGGGAGCAAAACACAAGTCTAAGGCAGGTCCATCATGACCAGTGCCCAAGATATTTCACTGGGTGTGGGTTCCTGACATCAAAATGCACCAGGCAGGGTTGACACACTAGACCATGTTGAAAATATGTGGATCTTTCCTCCAAAATCCCACAGGAGGATTGAAAACTTGCACCAGTTACAAAGCTCTTTGGAAAGACAAGTATGAAAATATTTCAGAAAACCCTCCAAGTCAAATGTTAAATTTACATTCAAAATACTGCTAAAAGAAAAGAGATTTGTGGGGTAAGTTTTCCAGATAAACAGAACTGTTGAGAAAGATGACATGGCATTATTACCAAAGCTATAACCCAAGCTGGAGTATAAATGAAAACAACCCAACCTGCCTTCTTACAGCCCTTTTCTTGTAAGGGCTTCTTACCACAAAGTGGTTCCCGGTTTGTGAAAAATCCCTGTTTTGACACTTTATCCCAGATTAATGTTACTTTGCCAGTCACTCCTATTGTTCCCATGACATGCTATGATAAAATGTGTTGGGAAGATATGAATTTTTAAAATAGAAGCAGACAAACATCTGCCAAAACTAGTCCCCTTCACATTCTGAGGAGTCCTGAATACCAAGCAACTTGACTTTTTCTGAGAGGGATGACTTATGCCGAGGTTGCTGATATGGGACTTAGAAGACTTATGTTTGATTCGTGGCATAGAGCAGATCCCTGATGTCATTCCCTAGAAGTTATTTAATGCCCTCAGTCTCAGTTCCCCACGGGATGGAAGGAAACCCTCCCTCAGGTAAGTTTAGAAACTGCTCTGACCATAGTGCAGCACTGAGCTAAATGAGGGTGCAACCACTGAGACAGATGAGGATGCAAACCAAACAGCCTCCTAGACAGATTTGCCTTGATTTGATAGCACTGATTTGACCTAAGTAGAGAAATATTTCCAAGTCTGATGTTGTAGAGGAGAGAATTCTAAGCTGCCTTGGACATGGTCTCTGGTGAGAGCATGACTAACCTGTCTCATGGAGAACCTGCCTCAGTGCACAGGAAACATTGCAGATAGAGCTCCATATCAGAACAGGACATTGTATTAGAGATGAGGGGTTTTTTCCTTAAATGAAAGCAGCAGATAACCTCCAGGATATGGTGAAAGAGCCCTGACCCCACAATAAACCAGGTTTAAAGCAGAGAGGTAGCAGCTATATAGCCTTGAACAAGCAAGCTTTGAGTGAAAATAAGATTTTTAATTAATCAGATTAATATTGTGAAGAGTAAGGTGAGTAAATGCTTTTCCACAGTGGAAGAATTCCACAGACAGCACTTTAAGGACAGCTGATGACAGGAAAGCCACCACTCTCAGTGGTTTAATTAAATATTCAAACAAAAATGTGAAGCAGAAGAAGGAAGTGCTGAAAAGTTATAGCATTTAGGAAAAAAAAAAGAGACATTCAGGAAAAGCTGGTGTTCTGCTTAATTCAGGGACAGTGAATTCACTCATGCTTTAAGAAGAGATGATGTTTAAGGAAGGAATGGATAAAATAGGACTATACACATAAAGGGATAAAAGTAAAAGGGAAATTAGGAAACAATGGTGATGGACCCAGTGACCTTTGCTGTTCTGGTAATTACAGTTATTATGTTCCTAAGTTATGCAATTCCCTCATGGTTGTGGCTTGGATTCTATGAATAGGACCCTTAGTGTTAAAGTAAATCAGGACTTGTGCTATTTTTGGTTCTAAGCTAATAATTAAACAAACTAAAATAACCCCCCAACACTCTACATTCAAATCCTTCCCCCATGCCTGAATAATAGAATGAGATGCAAGTTGCCAAAAATGGAGATACTCAGACATGAAGCTGCTACTTTGTGCTAAAATCTTACCCTTGTCTACATACACTTCATCAGGAGGGTAATGATTCCACCTAGGTATTTATTTAGGAACACAATGTCACTGAAGCCAAGGTTTCAAAAATGAGTTAGATTGCAAAAACCCCAGAGAACATCACTAGATCAATTTAAAATAAGAGTTTTTTAAAAGCATACATTTTGGAGTTTTTTCCCCTATTTATATTTTTAAACTTTAGGATATACTTCTGTAAAACTTTCACTCTTTTTTGTATAAGTAAGGCCTGAACCTCCGTGCAGCTGATTCCTCTCTTCCTCACTCCTCTTTAGATGAGTTTCTTCTGGACAAGAGCTGGAATTTGGATACAAGTGCAATTTCAGACACTGAAGCTTTAGAGTTGAAATTTTTGAATCCATTTAGACACCTAGATATGAAGACAAACATCTTGTGTGATTTTAGGTACTTGGACACTTTAAAAAGTCTGTCCCTGCTGCCTGTTTCCCATCTCAGGGATGCTACGGCTGCTGTGTGACAGGCAGGGCACAGCAGACCAAAGCAAAGAATTCCTGACACAAGTGTGCACAGCACCAGCTGGTGTCTGTATTCAGCAGAAGGTGAAAATACTAGGACAGTGTTCTATTGTCTTAATTCCAGCCCAGTCACTTGTTGGAAGAAATCCTTCCAGAAGGCTGTGAGGAGGCTGCAGCCTCTACTGCTGGAATCAAGGGTTATCACTTATGCCTTAGGGTTGCAGGAGGAGAACAGTGTCTGTGGCACATGTGGGGAAGGACCAAGTCACCAGGGCAAGATCAGGAGGGGCTGGGAGGGACATCACTCAGATGGAAAGAAATTCAGATATTTTAGTTGCAGACAAGACAGATGGGCAGGTACCTCTCCTGCTCAGCTTGCTGCCTCTCTCTGCTCCACACGACAGACAGCTGAAAACACAGACATTTTGTTCTTGAGTGGATCACTTAATATTCTTTCTTGACATTGGTTAATGCAGCAAAGTTAGGTTCCTGGGATTAGATCACATAGTACAAAATGAATTTTAAATAACAATAAAGTTAATTAGTGATTTTAATCTGTATCACAGTGCTGCAACTCCTGCTCTATTTCAGCCTTGTGGAAAGCTGTAGGTTTCCCATTGCACCATTCCCACCTCAAACACATGGCAAGGTGCCTGAGGCCAAGACTTTTCTGGGAGCAGAATTAATTGCCAAAGGAGGACTTTGAACAGTTACAAAATATGGGCTCTGCTGAGTCATGTGTAACACACAACCAACCTATTTTTCTTACTACAGAGTGTTCTTTTACTATTATTATATATTCTTCCTGCTACATGAAATGGTTTTGAAATCAATGGTGCAGAAGCTCTACACAATTCATTGGGAATGAGTAAAAGATTGAAAATTGTATGTAGGGTGATGTCTGCTCATTGAAGGGTTGAAAGATCCTTCCACTAAAGGAAGATTATCCCATGAGATGAATCAGCAACACCATTAGGTTTTCAGGCCAAGTTCCTATCATATAGTTCCCTTGATATATATTGATATATATATATATTCCTTATAACTGTAAAACTGAATCTCACTGAGTATATCCAAAGGCTTTTCTTCAACACAACCAGCTGTTATTTTACATTTGCTTTTACTAATTACTTACAAATGGAGTTCTGATTCCTACAGAAGATTCCAGACCTGATCCCCCACTAATATCTTTCTGCCTTCCTATCAGCAAAACAGCACTTACAGAAAGCACAGCAGATGCTTTGTCTGTAGAAATTGGATTAGTTAAGGGAATTGACAGTCCAGAGAATTTCCATGTTGACAGAGCTTTTTAGTTTCACACGAATGACAGAGGCTGTGGAACAGGGCCTGTGCATTTAGGTGGGTTGAGAGGTAGAGAGAAAACGAAATGAGCACTTCATACCTTCTGTTTCCATGCAGTTTAAAAGCATTTTGACTATTTTCAGAAGCTGTATCACCCATACAGAGAACTCTTCCAGGCAGCAAGTTTAAAATGCAAACAATATGCTGTATTATTTTTATTACTCTTACGCAAAATCCTTCTGAAAGGCAGAAAACTTTCCATTGCTTTCAATTACAGCTTTCCATTTACCACCAATCACTTTGAAAGTCACTGTGCCGTGGTGTGTTGTGCAGTCATAGAGGCTGGCAATTATACAGTGTTACATGTTAAACCCATTTCATCAAACACACAGATTCTTTTAGGTGACAGAAAAGTGCAAAGATACTCTGTGAGGTTGTCTGAAGCAGCAATTGTGGAAGCACATGCTCATCTGAAGTATCACAGTTGATTTTGTAAAGTTTTTCAGTAAACGTTACTGGAATATTGGTATGTGTTCCAAACCCCAGGCAAGTGCAAATTCACCTCAGCTGGTAACCATCTGACACAGTATAATTCTTTATAGCTTTGATTTTAGCTTATCTAGAAGGCATAAAGCACTGCATTCCTGAGAATTCTGTTTTGAAATCAAGCACTACACCAAAAATGACTGGTTTAACAGTTTTGGTAAAAGTTGAATGCAAACTGCATTGTAGTGGCAACGTGTACAGAAATCTCAAGCCAACACAACATATTCCAGCTCTGATATTATTCTATTTCCACTGTCACAGGAGATACCATGTAATATAATGCCATATTAACTGACTCCTTGGTACAGCAGCATTTACAATGGGTGGACTGTAAAAAAAAAAAGTTGTAAACTTTATACCATGGCATTTTCAAATTGACAGAAGTGATGATTTAAAGGAACTGCTACAAATATTACAGCTGTCCAAAGACGTTCCAGGCAGCAGAACATTAATACTGGGAGATCATTTATCTGCATAAAGCTTGACATTAACTTCCTTTGGCTGGAAAAAATAAAATCTCTTGAGATGCTTTTCTTCCAACCGAGATCCAGACTTTCCAAGCAGCTCAACTTTTATCTAGACTTCCAAACAAACTCATCAGATACTAAGCACTCACTGAGGAAAATGTAGGCTGGTAGCAAAACAAGACAAGAACCCTCCCCTCAAAAGACCCTTCAGTCTGCATCAGGAAAACTTAGAAAACAAGCACAGAAGTAAAGGGAGTCAGACCTTTGTGAAAAAATGTTTATATTGGCATTGAAAACTTCCCTAGTATTGATTTTTTTTTTTCAACTCAGCTTGTTTCTTGCGTTCAGATTGGATTCAGAAGCAGTTTTTGATATCACAGATGAACTGCACTGAGCAGCTGCTCTGGGATGAAGATTAGGCTCTGATTGCTGTTTCTCCAATAGTCACACACACAGACACAAAGAAGTAAAGGTTAGCAAAGCTTATCAGGTCTCATAAATAAGGTTTTTCCATAATTTCTTCATTTATCCTGCTCTGACTGTGGAATAGCATGAGAGATGAGAGAAAGGAGAAGCAAGAGTTAAAACAGAGGTAGTAGTTCTGTCAAGAACAGCAAGCCCACCCATGTTTGGGAATAGCAGGATAATATTCCAATTATACACATTAATTTTCTAACCGAACATTACCCTGAGCATGAGGGGATTTAGCTCAGGTGCACACAGCAGGTATAATCTCATTTCAAAAACTCACGGGTTACAGGAAATAATCATGACACAACTGCACATTGCAATATGTTTTTCCCCATCTTTTCCTGGCTTCTATAGGGCATCTCTGGATTTCCACTCAAAGAGTAAGATAAAATAAACAGATATAGCCTTTACCATTAATAATATATCCTGCTGTTCTGTGAGAGTGCATTGGTAGTGAGAAGAAAACAGCTTGGAACGTTCAGTTTCTACAAATATGGATTTGATCAGGATTTCAGCTTTGTTTTCCAGAAGATTTCTTAGGACTCTGCACTGCTCTGTGTCAGAGACATTTCGGGATAGAGCAGAGCTTTGAGAAGATGCCAATGTACTGAAGGGGTTTAGAAGGAAGAAATCAAAACATTACAATAACTGCAGCACAGTGGTTCCTGTGCAACAAATCAATAATGAAAATATTGAAGCCAGAATTTTCCAAACCACAGGAACTGATCAGCTTCTTTTCTTCCCCTAGAACTGGAAGAGGTCCAAGCAGGTCCAAGTGCATTGCTTCTACTTTCTACAGTGGAGCCTCATATTGAAATTCAGAGGGTGGGAAAGAGGAAAGGATTTATTTTAGAAATGGGCATAAAAGAAAAAAACTTCAGGGCCTTTCTTTCTTTCAGCTTAACGACCAACATGTGGTCAAATCTGCTTCTTTGTTCTCTGTCCCCCATTTGAATAAACAACCTCCTCCTCACCATAAAACTTGGACAGAATCTCACCCTGAGCTGCTGAGCTGACCAGTGCAAACATAGTCTACTCTAGGGAATCCATGATGTGAGCAAGTTTTTGTTGCTATCTGATGATAAGATTTCAGTTTCATCACTTACTAGATTTATTTCATAGGACTTCTATGAGATTTAATATTATTGCTTGCTCAGCTACAGCAAGTGATGGCAAAAGATTCATTTCAAAATTCTCTTGTATCATTTAAAGAACCTCAATAGTGCAGTAATTTCTGTGTCATGACCTGAGCTGACCATGGTGTTGAAATTCATAAGGGAAAAGCATAAGCAGTTTGTTATATCTGGTATAATGACTGTAAAAGTTTAACCAGAACTGAGTTAGCTCTGGTCACCACAGGACATGTATATTTATGCCCTTTGAAGACTAGTTGGTGTTGCTAACCTGAATGTCTTCTACTCAAAAAAAAAGAAGAATTTTCTGGGAGGAGGTCAAAATGTTGCCATGCAATGATGAACAGTTGAAATTATGGCATTTTCCCCAGAGAGTGTGGTTACTCATGGATTTGTCCAAGCAAAGGACAAATACATTATTTCCAAAATCTCTGTGAAAAACTCAGTCTGATGAGAAATCTCAGGATTCAGTTTTTCCTTTGTAAATGACACATTTTAAAATGAGAAGCTAAACTCTATTTGTCAAAATCTGAATGAGTGACTGCACTTAAAATGTTTTAAAAATGTGAAAATGTGGAGGCAATATAGCTAATGAACCATGCGAAAGCATTTGACAGATCTCAGTTACTTACTGCTGTTTCTTTTGAAGAAAAAAAGAGGTGTTGTCAGGACTGATATACTTGAATAATAGTGGCATTTGTATAGATTTCTTTTTGCATTTCTCAAGCTGTGTTTTATTTTTAAATCGAATGTTATATAAAAATATTTTAATTATCAAACTTTTGGGGTTTATATCAAATTAGGTACCATGGAGGAAGTCACTGATTGGACATTACTTCATATAACTAATGTGGCCAACTCATCCCATACACTGTGGTATTATGCCCTCATACTGTCTTATGGGACTTGAAAAATTACCCCCAGAATTGTGAGCTAAATATTAGAGCTTTTAAGAGGTTGTGCCAGTTTTCTTCAAAATTAAATACTAGTGAAAATATTTATTTAAAATGTTTCTGAATAAGAATAATGGGGCGAAATTAAGACTAGGGTTAAAGCAACGGTGTAAGAAAAAAAGTAGGAGTGTTCCTTGAAAACATCCACCAAGGGAAACAAAAAACAAATCCCACCTTTATAAAATTACTTGATAGTATAGTGAATTTATAACACTTGGGATGGGAACAGTACAAGAACACTACAATGGGCAAATGCTGCAGTTCAACAATTACACAAAACATTTTTTGCTATTAGTTCTTTAGGATTTTAACTGGAACAGAAGTGTTTTTGTTGAACAGCATCGTGAACAAGACAGGACTAAACCACATGGAATGAAAACATTCATTAAGACTTCATGGAAACATTGCAAAAAGCATAGCAAACACCCATGGAAATATAACAGCTGCAGTAAAACTGTGAAGTCCACTAAATGCAAGTCCTGAGGCTTGTGTTACTGATTCACCCCAAAAACTTTGAGTACAAGGATCACACATGAGGGTACCACATGATATAATTGCCCTCTGAGAGTCTCTGAAGGTATTACAATAGATTTACTGGACCAATACACACGCCACAGTTACAGTTATTTAATTTCCCAAGTGAGCTCGAGTAGACCATTCTTATTTGAATAACACTGACAACTTGGAGCTCTAAAAGCTTAGGAGTCATGCAGTGATTTACCTGGGAAAAGAGTGATTGAAATTTATAGTCAAAACAGTACTGCACCCAGTTCTGAGAGATCCTGAAGGTGTCCTGCATTGTGCTTTGGGCTCAGATTTGGTAAAAAAAGAAGCATGTTGATAGTCCTGTTCTTATCAGGTCAGTGATTAGAATTATGGCATAATTCAGGTTAGAATGACCTTGAGAGGTCTAACCCTGTGCTCAGAGCAAGGTGAACTTGAATCAATTTGCTCAAGGCCTTGTCCAGTCAAATTCTGAGCTCCCTCCAATGATGGAGATTTCACAACTTCTCTGGGCATTCTCTTACACTACATCCCTAGCAGGGAATTTTTTTGTTTCCTAACCAGAATATCTCATGTTACAACTTGCATTCATTACCTCTTGCTCTATCATTTTTCTCCCCTGAAGAGTCTGGCTCCATGTTCTCTCCATCAGGGAGCTGAAGACCCCCTCTTAGTCTTTTTTTCTTAAGCTGAACAAACCCATTCCATTCCCTCAGGCTCTCCTCACAGGCCCCTGACCACTTCGGTGGCCCACCACTGCATTCACTAGGTCAACATCTCCTGTGTATTGGGGAGGCTCAAACTCTGCATGGTAGTCCAGCTGTACTTTACAAAGTGTGAAACTCAGAGGAATAACCACTTTTAGAACCTGTGAAAGTCACTGCATCCATCACAGATTCGCAGGGAGGGCTCCTGCAGCCAGGCCTACGGTGCTTATTGAACAGGAGAGTTGGTGCAGGAGTTTTTGCCTTTTGTCACTGAGCAACAGAATGAGGAGACTGCAACAGAGGAAGAAAAAAGGCTCAAGGTCTGACTTCTGAAACAGATTCCCCTGCAGGAAAACCGGAAGGTCGGAGCTAAAACTGCTTCTCAGCTCTGACACCTGGGGTGGAATTCATTTCCTGAACACAGGCATCTCCTATCATTTCAGACACCTTACAGTGGCTCACACAGCCTCTTGAGCCTAGCAGGTCGACAAAGGCTTACAAGACCTTTGTCTTTCTAGGGAGGCAGCTGGAGGCAAGGCAGGAAACCCTTAATGTGAGCAATGGTGTCTGCAATGGCACCTGTGGGTACTGCCACGGGCTGCACAGTCGGGGGGGCTGCACAGACCCACTCACTGAGGACACTCACACTTGGACCAGGAGCAGCAGCTACAGCTGCTCTGAGCACCTTTGCCTTTGGCACATCCACAGTGCAGGACGTGGTGTGGAATGTGGGCAGCACAGCACATTAACTGCGAGCACAGACATGTGGGAAACCCCACGGCCCTATAAAGGACATCAAACATGCACCCCACGATTCCCTGCTCACAGCAAACATCACAGCTACTCACTCCAGCAGAGCAGAGGAAAAGGAGGGGAATGGCTTGATCCTAACAGAGATGTTTGGCTTCTTTCCTCTCACCTTGAAAGGGCTGGTGCAAGAGGGACACTCCCAGCTTGGGAACTCAGCTCTCTCAGCTGAGCCCATGGCACCAAGCCACACCTGTGTGTCTTGCACGTTCAGCCACTGCTCCAGAACCACATCCTGAAAAGAGTAGCTCATAAGTGCCTTTGACATTTGCCTTTCACAGTGATGTAAGTACTCTGACTATTTGAGTTGCTACTTTTTATGCTGCTTTAAATGACAGTAGTATCAGAACTGTGCTCTGAATACATCAATTTACAAGAGAACGTTACCTCGGTAAAATGAAGACTTCAGAAGGGCGTACAGCAGGCTAAAAATAGTTATTTATCCCGTACATTTACTCTGTGTTACTTATTGTTTATGCTCAGTTCAATACACAGTTTACAAAGGGTGACTCATACTACATAGTTCAGATGATATGATGTCTCACAGTCTACACATTCCTGAATAAAGCTCCACCTATTAAAAAGCTAACCAATAAATATAAACTCAGAGACAGAAAATAAAAACTGACCCCCTTTCCTCTACCTCCAACAGGGAGCTTTACCTGAGCACCACTTGCTAACTAGGGAATGGAATACAGAAGTCACAAAGATGGTATACACAGATGAGAGAACAGAAAGTGCCTCACATATTTATCTGATTGCCACATGAATAACATTTTCACGAGTACATCTCAAGGGAAGCATTTGTATTGTTTGACTCTTAATCCCTTTTGTACAATACCTACACTGATTTTTTTTCAATTTCACAAAAATTAATGTTTTGCGAGCATTTCAATTTCAGAGTTTTAGTCACTTTGAAAAAGACTTTAAATCAGCTTAAGTCACTTCCTGAATATATTTTTAGGATAGTAAAACTGAACAGAAAGATGTATCACAATGCAGAAGACAGGAATGTGATCATAACAACTTTCCAGAATTAACGATGCAGCCTATAATGGGTATTATGTGACTATGGTGCTCTGTCACTCCTGGAGAGATACACAAGCAGAATTCTAAAGGCACTGAGTTCTAGATGGTTCTATATAAATGTTGAAAGTCTGGTAGACTTGATGTTTATTTCTTAATCCAGCAGACATTCCTGCAGTGACAGTCTTTCACCGGCCAATGCCTCTCTCCTGAAGGGATTAGCAAACAGTGATTCTCCCTTAGCTAGAATGTGTAACTATCTGTTTAGGTGAAGCTGCAGACATTTTGATTTCCCTGTCGGAATCATATTCAAACTCAGCATCTTTTTAAAACAAAACATTCAACAAACAAAACATGAGGGCCATGACACCATTAAAAAAAAAGACAAGGATCAACAAAACTCCTGAGAGTTTCAGTCCCTTCACTTCACTTAGTTAATAGGTTTATTAAAAACCCTTCCATCTGAACAGTTGTCTCTCTGAGGTTTCTAGTCATTACCGAGTCACATCATATTAGAGTTTACAAAATGCCTAGGAAGGGATTTTAAAACTTTATTAATCTCCTGGTCCCATCTTTGCCATATTACAGAGGTGTTTAGGGACTGGCAGTCTGCAATAAAATACAGAACTGGGAAACCGCAGCAAGTTGCACTTGTTAGATCTCATCCTTTGCGTTTTGTAACATGTTGGAACACAATAATGAAAAAGCAGTTAGAGAAATTACATTTAACCTAGTAAGCATGCTGTCCATTCCAATCCTTCAGGAAATTCAGTGTGAGGCATTGGTAGAGCTGCTCTTCCAGAGCAGTGAAAAAACCAGGAGACATTTCTCCTGGCTTTCCTTCTTCATGTCTCAACTGTTTGTTCCTGTTGTCAACAAAGTGCATCCAACTTAGGTGGTGCATATAGAGAAGCACATGGATGCAAAGAGTGCAAAGAATCCCTTCTCTCTCTTTCTGCCCATCACAGGAGAACTAATACCAGGAATAAATTCAGTGAATCTTTGTCTACTGTATGCCTCCTGATCTACTGGGCAAGAATGCATTTTCTTTTTTCCATTTCTTCCAATCCAAATCTGAGACATACAGCCCTATGTTTTCAAGGGAATACTCAGTAAAAGCTCAGCAACAGTTAGAAGAAAAATACATGAGCTTCACTATTCCTAGACCCATGTCTTATTCCAAATCCTGATATTATTCTTCTCTTTCCTTCACATAAGACATAGTCAACTTTTAGCTGTGAATGAGTTATAAGCACCAAATGGACAGATTAGGCTGCTATTCTCTAAGCAGATGCACTTACAAACTCTACTGACCTTTGACAGGGAAATGGATTTTGCTAAGCCACCAGTCACTGCACTGCTTGTGCTCAGAGACACAATAAAGCTGCAATTTGCCTCCTGGAGTTTTGTCAGGAGCTGCTGCAGAATGTCAGGCTGCAGGGCTGTGGTCAGTGACCTCCAGCCCATCCTCCCCTTGCTTTGTTACAGGAGCTGCAAATCTTGCTCTACAGAGCTTGAGGAAATGCATTTTTTTGACCCTAAATAGTGGGAAGTTAGTCAAGCACATAATTCTTCCCAAAGAGCACAGTGACTATCACAGCAGTGGTACTATAGGAAACACCAAGTGATTTCAGGCAAGGAAAGTGAAAGAAAGTATTTCAAAACGTTGCTCAAACCACAGAAAGTCTGACTGCTGGCACTAACTGCAGCAGCTTGGACATACAGATGTTGTTTTATTCCTGCTTAAAGCACCTTCCATTTTCTTAGCAAATCTAGAGTGGTTTGGACTTCCCTGCTACTTGAAAAGCTCTTTTTTTTACATCTGTGATACTTATTCAGTTAAATACTGGCAAAAAGAACAGTGAGACAAGAGTGAAAGAGCAAATGTTAACTAGATTTGGTACGAGGCTGTTTGACCTCTTTCTCCCTTACGGCTTTGTTGCTTTGCTTATTGCTGTCCCATACCTCTCTTATATCACCTTTTGCCTTCCAAGAATTTCCAGTGATCCCACAGATAATCCCGCTAACACTTGGCAATACTGATCTTGAACTCAGACCCCTTTCCAGGGGCTGTTCAGTTCCAGTTCAGCTGCAAACTTCTCTATTGTACCCTTAAGCCTGAGTAACTATTTTTAACCTTAAGGAAATAAATGAGCATGGGAACCACACAGGTTAGGTGTGCTAGTACCACATGAGATCTGTTGTTAGTTACATTTGTTTTACTTTTTCCTGCAGCATTTCTCATTCTGTTATTTAAACATTCCACAGACAAATTAGCTCTGCACAGTGAACTTGGGGCTCTTGGCTTCCTGCGCTCTTTTGTTCTCCAATTCATCTGTCTCAGAGTTCTCTACCAGCACCAGTCACCATAGAAACTGAGCACGTTTCAGTGATTATGTTGGGTGTATTATATAAACTTCAGATATAGTAAGAAAGCTTTATGAAAGGTCTGCAAGTGGGCCTCAAAGATGATCAGCATCTGAAAGTCTGTTCCACAGTGAGCCCAATCTTCTGTGTCCCTGTCACCTCAGGCTTGACAACCACTGGGACTGGCTCAAGCCCTGCTGGCATGGGAAAGTGGGATTTGCTGCAGTAGCTAAACCTGCTGGTCACACAGAAGATTGATATCAGAGACAAAAGAAGTGGCTGGGAGCCAGTAGCTGGATCAGAGCACAAGGTGGGATGCACATGGAAAACTATCTTAAGAAGACATCTGGCCCCTGCCTGCTCTGGAAAAGACTGCAGCATCAGCAGAGAGGGAGCTGCATTTGTCAGGATGAGCAGTGCTGTAACTGTCACCAGCATGGTAATAATCCTAAAAAAGGTATTTTCTTGGTGGACACGGGGAAAGCAGCTGTCCCAGCAGTGTTGCTGCTGTTTCTGTTGTCACCGTTGCTCTCAGGGTGAAAGGAGATCTGAGGCACTCCAGGACAGCTCTGGCTCTGAGTGAGCAGCAGCTCATTGCTGCTGAAACAGAAGCTCTGAAGGTCAGGCAGGCTGGGCTGCTGTTCTCA
The DNA here is from genome assembly GCF_003984885.1 of Neopelma chrysocephalum. NCBI lineage: Eukaryota > Metazoa > Chordata > Aves > Passeriformes > Pipridae > Neopelma > Neopelma chrysocephalum. The sequence continues at coordinate 1,306,949 of NW_020897724.1, forward strand.
CTCCTATCTACACTCAGGAGGACTTTTATGGTGATGTCCATGCTACAGCTTCAGTTTAGCAAGGTGTTTAGGCACATGCTTGACTAAGCAGATGACTAATACCACCAGCTTCAGGCTCTTCAATGAAAAGAAGCCACAAAAGACCCAGCTCTGCCATTCTTACCAACCTGCTCAAAGTATTTGCTTGCTGAGAATGACGGTGTAACAACAAAACAAATACTGATGTGAATATTAATTGTGCAGTCAGGCACAAGAACTGCATGGATGGGCAATTCCATCTGCTCTGCCAGGACCCTGATGCTGCACATAGGTGCTGCATTCCTGCAACTTGGCAAAAGCTGTAGGAGTAACACAGCTGCTCATATATTTCAGCTTAACAAAAACAGATAATCTCAAGACTATTATTAAAGTAATTTGAAGTGGATGTAAAAGCAATGCTTAATTAATGAGAATGATTCAGTGTGTACTTTTGTGGAATACCAGTCTATACTTATTTTTGAACCATAAGAGGAAAAATGTCAGAGTTGAGAAGTATGTTGCTTAATTCCTCTTGTATGGAATATATTATTTAGAACAATAGGAAGATGGAGACAGAAAAATATATATAAGGAAGAACATATGCCAGTGTTCTCTGGTCAGGCACATTAAACTCTCCAAGTATGGCACAATAGGTGTAGGAACACCAAGCTGATGTGCTCCAAATTTTTTATGAGAAGATGATTCCATGTGGGACATTTTAAATTTTTCAAGAAATATTTTGTCTTGCACTAACAGCTTTGATTTTTTTAATATCTTTTCTACATAGCCAGTTTTCCTGAGACCACTATTGTGTGAGCCAAGAAAATGCTTCACAAACATTAAGACCAGAGGAAATAATTAAAATTTTTTTTTCCCTCAACTACTAATTCCTAACAAGTTACACAAAAGTTCCATTTCACATGACATGCTAGTCATGCCATCAGCATTTATGTCCTTCTCTGGGTCAGAATCTGGCTGGCTGCAAGTGGGAAATAGGATTCTAAGCACAGTATTGAAAGAATTAAATACAGAATGAAAGGATAGTATTTTAGTGCAGAATCCAAATTATTCTAAGGTAAACAAATTCTCTTTGTGACCATTAAACATGCATCTGAAATCTCATAGGTAATTAGTCACATTACACACACACTAACCATTTTACAAAATAAAATATCTTGGGGAGTTACACATTTTGATCATTCCTATTAGTGAAAGCAGTTAACGTTCTAAGCAGCTGAATTCAAATATGTGTCTCCAGGGAAGAAGGTACTTCAGATATAGGTTGATAAATTATCCCACCACACAGCAAAACAACAAGGCCTGGGTGCAAAACGCTGCTAGATCAGTATCTGACACCCATTTTGCATGGGCACAACGACTTTACAAGATTTAGGGCAATGGAAAATGATAGCCAGATGTGCCCTTAACACACTGTGCTCACCAGTACAGCCCCCAGCATTCACCACTGCAAACACGGCACTGCAATGGCAAACACTGAGGATGACTCTTCTGGTGGCAGCAGTAAAAGGGGCTGAAGAGCTCCCACAGACATCCATGGGACAATGACAGTCTTCCCATGGCTCCCTCGGGAGGGGAGCTGAGCCCGAGCCCAGGGCACAGCAGCCTTTGCTCAGCGGTTCCCGGCAGGGAGGGGGCTCTGGGAAGGGTGAGGGAAGGGCAGTGGGGGGGGAATGGCACCATCAGCCCACAGAAGAACGGGCCACCCTGACAGAAGCCAGGATGCCTCACTGCAGCTGTGGCTCTCCCACTTATATTTTGGGTGAAACTCCTGGTCATGGTCCCAGCTGTTCCCCCAGCGCCAGGAAAAGGGGTGATATCAATAGTTACAGCTGTGTGAGCTGATCCTTCTGGCTGCTTTTCCAAATGGGAGGTGAAGCAATAGCTGGGGAACTGCCCATTGTTTTTTCTGGAGATGGAGGAAGGAGAAGGAAGCCTTTCCTTTTTTGCTTTCCTTGTATCCCTCGTTCTCCGGTGTGTGAGATGGGGTGAGGCAGCTTCAACTTAAATTGGACCTTACACTGAATCCCAATGCGATTGTCAGCGAACACAGAAATAAATTCCTTCTAACAGAATAAGTAGGCTTCAGATGCCTGTTTGAGTGCAACAAGCCCCCAAACCTGCCTGCAGGAGTTAGCACTGCACAAGTTACGGTGACGTGGACTCCAGTCTGCCACAACAAACTACTGCAACCACTGAGGCAGATAAAACCAGCTTGTTTACAGCTCGTGGAGGTCTAGTGCATAAAAAACCCCAACAACTTTTGATTTATACTGCAAGTTGGATATCATATATTTGATATAAACACTGAGGCAAAAACATTGGATGTTTTAGAATCACCTTTTCAAATACAACCAACTATGAAGTACTTTTAGCAATTCAGGAAAAAATTCAGAACCATAGACATGGACTTTTACAACAGATTTGTATGAGTGCTATTGATATTGCAACCTTAAAAATACTTTCCTAAACCTACTTGTTTCATCCTACTAAGTGCCTAGCAATGATTTCTTGACCCTCTTTTTTTCCTTTATTTGCACTTTGAAGTTAACTGTATTGACAGTATCATTACAGATAACCAGCAGCTTTAAAGATGCAACATCTCTTGTGCAGACATTAAACAGCATGAAACAGGCAGCAGGTGCTATTTGGTCAATATGCAGAAGATGGACAGCTGCCTTCAGCAGGGAGAATAACTGTCTGTGTTACAAAGGAGTGCTTATAGGGCCTGAAAAAGGATCAAGAGAAAGTAAAAAATCAAAGCAGGATGAAGACAAAATTGTAGAAAGCTTCCATCTTTTTTGTCTGTGTAAGGGAAGATGTAGGTCACTGTACAAAACTCAGGTGGAAAAAGAGTGAGGAATGAAAAGAATGGAAAGGCAAGGCACCCAGACTGGGTGCTGGCAATGCAAATCAGCTGAGAATTCAATGAGGCTGAATTTCCTTTAACAACATGGAGAATCCTCTGCATTATGCATTGGGAGACAGAGGGAAGCACAGGGCATAATTCAATTGTACAGTGCAAAGCAGAATAAAGCAACTAGAGTGAGTTTATTGATCTAAAGAGAAAGATAAAGCAGTAGGTGTAGATAGAAACATTTCTCTTTGTTGGTATCATGAATCCAACACATTTACTGACCATCCCACTTAAAGACCCTCTTCATTATCGTCCTAACACCATTCTCCTCACACTCCTTACTCACTTTGATGCAACGCACTCTAGAAGCACAAAACACAAGGAAATGTAAATATCACTTTTATGCAGTTTAACAGCCTTTTTATTTGTCTGCTTAATAGGAGGGACTGATTCTCCATTCTTGCTGATGGAGAAAAGGAACAGTAAACGCACATTGCTGAGCAGCAGTAAATTTGACACTCCTGGTTAGAAAGCATGATGCCATAGGGTTATTGATGAGTCCCTCTGGGTTTAGAAATCTTTTAGAACCTCTCTTTTTTGAGTGAAACAGCTCAAAACACAATCTAGTTGCTCGCCCAGACATTTTATCAGCATTTAAGTGCAAGTCCACCTTTGACAGCATTTTGTCTGCCAAGAGTGTCTGTGTCATACGATTCACTAGACAGAAGACAAAAGAAACTTGTCGAAGGACAATGTCAGTGCTTTCTGAGCAATAAAACTCAGTCCTCTCAATAACCTGAACCCAGAGCTCCCAAAACTCTTCCAAGAAACAAATAAAAAATCATTTGCCATTGAATCAAAGCTTGATGGGATTGCCAGAGAGAGTCTGCAAAGTAGAGAAGCTAAATAAGATCAGAAGTTCACAATTAGGCAAGGATGAACACAGCTCAATAGGGTTAAGCTGATTTGCTGCTGTCTTCCTTATCATAGCAGGATTCTCATCACAAAAAATAACCTCATTAGGTAGAGCTCTGAAAAAGAAAAAAGAATAAAGCAATATTCTATTTTTAAAAAGGGAAGTGACTCAACAAAGCAGAATAAATCAATAATAGCATGATAGGCTCAGTCCTGCAGGTATTTTGTACAAGAACTTGTGACAGTATGCAGCACATAAAGCACCTGTGGGAACACACACAGGATTTGCATGTACTGGAAAGTGATAAAGAAAAGGGTAAAATAATATAAGTGAAAGACAGGAAGCAGTGCTGGAAGGTGCAATTCTTGTGGACACCTTGTGATTGGTGTCCTGATGTCAAAACCAGGTCCAAAGTTAGTGTTTCATCTACAGTCTCATTTTTTCCTGTGCTTTACACTGCAGGGATTCCCACTGATAAAGTGGAGGTTTAGTTTCTGCCACTAAAAGGTAACTCCTTAGCACAGAGGTGAAGTCCAACAGAGGGTGCTGCCCTAACCATGGGTCCTTAGGATGGAACATGCACCCAATGGGGACTGCTGGGTTGGACCCATCAGGAAAGGGGTGACTCTGCCATCAATATACAAGGTTTTGTCCTGCCATTCCTGTACAACCCTATGTATGCCTTTAGGGCATTGTCTCTACTGGGGAGTACAGTAGGTGAGTTATAACTGATAAGGATGGAACTTCATAAATAATTTTGCCCTTTGAAGCACAGGTGACCTGCCCTCATCCTCATCACTTTCTCCTCTCCCCAGTGTTGCTCTTATAAAACAAAACAAAACTAAACTAAACTAAACACACAAACAAAAAAACCCCTCCGAAAACCTGAGAATTTCATGGACCATTTTACTCTATGGACCCCCAAACAGTTGCATCTGAGCTGCTGGGAAGCTGCATCATAGCAGGACAAATCAGAGACTGGCAAAGAGTGGGAGCACCTGAAAAAGGGTTTGGTTGCAATAAAAGCTGCAAGAAAACATACAAAGATGTGAACAGAATTTTACCTTGTCTTTTTTCCTCTCCGCTGAGATGAATTATAATAGAAGTGAAAAGATGAACAGGTGAGAACTTCAATTGTGGCAGAATGCAAGTATTTGAAAATTGAACAAGGGGAAACAGGTAATTACAGTCCTTGTGCATTAGCTGTGACAGCATGTTAATGGTAACACACAGCTCAGGGTGCATAAACAAGGGGAAAGAACCCAGGTGTGAATATTGCTAGAGAAAGAAATGCTTAAGAAAACTGCCACATGCATCAGTCAACTATTTGCTCAGAACAGATGTATTTCCCACCAAGCCCTCCACAAGCCCAGTTTTGTTCTCAGAACAGATACAGGAGAGAACTTGCTTTCTCAGAAACTGATGTCAATCTGGACATTTTGTTTCAGAAGTTCTGTGAAGCCTGAACAAACTTTTCTGAGTGATACTGAGGAGCAGTATTAGAACTGTTACAAGTGCTGAAGTTTCTGGTTGCTAAGATGCAATGACCTCCCTCGGGGAGCACACTGATTATCTGATGTATCTTTCAGAACAGCAAGAATGCAAAACAGCTATTTGGAAATTATTATACAGTCCTTTCTGTGAAGAAGTCTCAGATTGAAGTAGCTATAGCCCACTAGATAAATGTCATCCTCAAATGGGCATCAAAAACAAATCTGAGGAAATTTGCCATTTATTTCCGTCACCTATAAAATATATGACCTTAGTAATTCATGTGGATTGTAAGTCTTCTACCACCATTTAAGATAGCTATGCTTGGCAGCTAATAGCATTTGGGGAGCAGTTTGTGCACCTTCTGTATCAATGTTATGAAATTTGTAAAGCAGATGGAGTCTCTCTGCTGCTGCAATTTAAATACCCCTGTGTCCCTTATTTGTCAAATACACACACTGCACAAACATCCTGATTGCCTCTGTCATCAAGGAAATCAATAATATCCTGAGTTCTCAGCCAGAGCCCTTCTCAATCTTATTTCTGTGACAGAGGCACATGAGCAGAGGCTGCTCCCAGGGTCACTGGCAGGTGCTCCAGCATCCTACAGATGAACTAATTTGCTTGATAGAAGATTTGTCAAGGAACATTTTCAATAACAAGATCATATGAACAAAGAGAGGAAACACTGGGGTTTTACTGTAAATTTGGGTAGCTGAGCAAATGAGATGAAGGTCCAATAGGTGAGTATATTGCCATTTTATGTGCACAGCTCTGTTGCTTCTTGATGGCTCTGCTCTCCACAGCAGAGCTTAAGATTTCCCAGTTGACTTTACTGCTATACTTAACCTACTAAATATAGAGAATACTTGACTCAGATCTGTAGAGTGGCAGTGCACTATTTCTCACAAGACACCCATGCTAGCAAATACAATTCATGCCCTGGAGAAAAGCCATGCAATGTGTGTGGGGATGGAACCCCGGCCCTGCCCTTGGGGCTCTCCCCTGGTGCCCAGCAATGTTTGGAGGGACACAGAGCAGGGACAGGGTGCCCACCCAGATACCCCCAGCCACTGTCCCCAGGGACACTCTTATTCCATTAAGTGAAATTTCCCTAATCTAATTCTAGTAATGACATTTCCAACATTTCTAATTGTATAATTATCCACTAGACTAGTGACAGGGGAGGGTTGTTTTTAATTGGATGGTAGCTTTTGGGGGATTTATTTAATTCTGATTAATATTTCTCACTGTAGTAAATATAGGTTTACTGCAGCAGTTGGCTTTTCCTTCCTTGGAGAGCTGAGTGTTCTTCCTCCCTAACTCCACCTCCTAGAGATCCCCAGTAGGTGTTTCATGTTTGTCCTTTTTGGGGGGGATCACCAGGCAAGTTGTTCTGCTTCACACATTCCCTTTGGGATGTAACAATATGGACTGGTCAGGGAGGTAATTTCTGCTCCTTGGGAATCTTGAGAATAGTTTGTTCTTCTACCTTGCTTTGGTTGGAGCAGCACAGAAAGGAGTAGCACTGCAATGACACTCTTTGATACATATTTCCAAGAAGAAACCCTTATTGTGGTAGAGGGATATGTATGGGAAGTATCCCAATCCACAAGAATTTGCAGGATTACATGTTTGCTTTTGGCATCAGGCCCATGAACTCTGGCCTGTTTCATACCTTTGGACCTATGCAGCCATAAACCCCCTCTATAATGTGAGCATTAGATATGATTCTTTACTGACACAAATTTTTTCATTCAAAAAAGAAAAAATAATTCTTAAAAGCACTTAAAACTTGTCACGGCCTTCTCTTAATTATAAATTAATGTTTTCTTTCTTTTTTTTCTGAGAAAGTTTCAATGAAACAAGCATTGTATCTAAGCTTCTTTTGCTTTTCAGCTGTGGTGATATCAAAACACACTAAAACACTGCTGTATCTTTAACAAGTTGTAGCACCTGCTGTTCTGTACTTTTCTTTAAAAATGACATAAAAAAGAAAATATTAATGTCTTACTTGAAGCAGTTACTATGCATTAACAAAACCACAATTCCAAAGGACTCCTTTGTTAATGCACCTTTAGGGAGTGCAGGTGGTTAACGAGGTAACTACAAGATTTTTCAGATTTGGGCTCTGTTGGAGCAGGAGTGTTGATTCTGTGTTAGCTGGAAAAACACTACATAAATACATATATATATGGCAAAAGTGACAAGAAAATACAAGACATGCCCACAAAGTAACATATGTGATGTTTTTGTGCTTTTCCTAATTCAACTGATAAAAAAATGCAACCATTAACTCAAGCACATCAGCATAAAACATTCTGCAAAAAAAGCTTTAGCTCCCACAATACTGTTACTCCTGTGCATCCATTTCTCCAGTAAAGAAGGAAAACTCTTTATAACTTCAAAAACAATTGTCATATTGTAGGCTGTTATATTAATTGTTATTTCTTTGTTAAAGTCCAGCTACTTGAAAGCATTTGTAAAGTTATGTACCAAAGGATAGTGTAACCTTAACTCAGGAAATAAGTTTTGCTAGAAATTGTAAAAGCCAATATTCACTCAGATAAACACCACTGCTGTGTGATTCAGGGTGGGATATTTGCTTGTAGGAGCACAGAGCTTGAGGGCTTCCAAGGCACTTGGAGGGAGTGGTGCCAGAGCCACACTGAAGCTGAAGATCAGCAGTGCAAACACATTGCAGATAAATCCCTCTCCCACACAATCACTGCCTGATCAAAACTGTGAATCAACCTCTGACCACTGACACAGCACAAGTGCCTATTTTTTGTGTTCCTTGTTTGTTTGCATTCAGTTTAGGGGAACTGATAACACATCTGTCTACCTGTGAAACAAGGTAATCTTTCTAAAAATAATGCAAAATCCACAAAACACTTTTCTTAACTCAGGGAACCAACACTGAGCATACAACTGTAGGTACTTCGATACTGAGACACATCTCTCCAATATAAAATACATGTTTCCCAATAACAGATTCCAAAAGAGCAGCAGGGCTTTCCTCTCCTTTCAACCTGTACTACTGTGGATAATTTCTAGTCTAGAATAGGTGGGGATGGCTCACCATTGCCTGATCTGGTCAAGTACTTCTTAAGCTCTTATGAATTATTTAGCAGGGGTTTAAAAATTAAAGCATCTTTGCTTTTTTAGAATAGCAGATACCTGACTGTAGCTGCCACTGACAAGCAGGAGTTGAAGCAGAGCTGAAGTAGGTGCCCTGCTGGAGGAGAGCACTGTGTGCAGTGCAGGAGGATGAATGGCACCAGTGGGTCAGTCCCTGCTGGGAGGACTGGGGCCATAACCCACCTGTGCTTGCAGCACTTTGTGTCCCGTGTGTTTTCATCTTCACAGCTTCCCCTACCCCTCTGTAGAGTCATTAATAGTGGTTGGGAAGGCTGCTAGGTTTGCTTTTCTCCTCTTTTGATAGGAAGAGAAAAGATTCACCAGGAGCAAAGGTCAGTCAGCTGGGGCACTTCTTGCTTTTAAGCAGCAAGTATTTTCACATCCTTCCATCCAAGCACATAAAGCAGCAGCCAGACTTAAGCAATTAAGCTTCATTTCAGAAGTAGTTAGGTGGTTCAGAAAGAAAGAGGTTATCTGAAAGAGTGCATGTGGACCTGCCCTAGAAACATGCCCACAGACTATCATACAACAGAAAACTATTAAAACATGTGGATTTTTGTCAGAACTTTCCTTTTGACATATAGTAAAGAGAAATTAGGTAAACAAAGAAAACAAATTGAAGAGAAAACAGTGGAAGAATAAAGAGGAGAGATACCCTGGTAAGTTTATAAACTGCCTGTTCCAAAGTGAATCCAACAGTTGTGCTCTTTTAAAATCTGGTTTGGTCGAAGCACGTTGCCATCATCCTGCCCCTCTGCAGTCTCGGTCTGTGAATAAGCACACACATAAAAAACTATACTTCTCACTCTCCCCTTTTCTGACAGCCAGAAGGGTTTGTTTTTCATGTAAGAAAAGGTAGCATATTGTTTAATGCTGAATCTTATTAAATACTTTGTAAGAGAAAAACTGAACTGAGTTTGAAGCTGAAAAGATAAGTTAAATTTTAGAAAAAATGCAGGTTTTACACCATGACATACCCAGTTCCATAACCAAGGTAAACCTGATCTTAGATAAAGGAACACTGTGCTAGAACACACCCATGGAATTCCAAAGAATGTATCTTTTTAGTTTGGCTAAGACCAAGTGATGCATAAAAGTATAATGATATGAGCCTAAGAGCCTTTCCCAATGGAAAAACTCCTAGAACACCTCCCCCATACAGTCACTCATCCTACCAAGGAAAAGCAAAAACTCTTGTTTAGCACATCTTTGTCGTCATTCTGCAATATTTCTGTATATAGTATCAGGAATCAAGGCTGCTATTTTTTCCTTTACGATGACACCAGCTTAGAAACTCATCTCTGTTCAAGCCAAGACTCTCCAGCAACATGCATAAGTGATTTCTCTGGGGTGATACAACAGACACCAGAATTGACAAAGAACCTGCTCAAGCTGTACTTGGGAATTGATACCCAGCTATGCCAAAAGGAGAGAAACATGGTCCAGAATGAATGTGAGAACAGAATCTGAGATCCCTTGGGCTGCTGCCCGTGAATTGAGCCCACTCTGTGTGAGCACCAAGCAGGTTGTGTTGGGAGAGTCCGTGCTTCCATTGCAGTCTCAGGTAGAAAATGGAAATTTCCCACCACTGAACTAGTTACAAATGCAGCAAACCAAATCTTGCACTACAGCATCCTGGTCAATATGAAATAACTGTGCATGTCAATAGAACTGTACCTGATACTAGAGGTGGGAGTATTTGACTCTGATTGCTCTAGAAGAACCTCAGTAACAGAAGGAGCTCAGACACAGAAAAAGAGCTTCATGAGAGAGCACTATTCAGTGAGCCTTTTTAATATTTAAGGACATTTCTTTCCCGGAAAAATTTCTCAGGACTTCTGTTTGGTTTTCAGGTTTTGCAATAGAAAGCTCCCTATCTTTTCCAAGCCTCAAACTTCTCCTAATTTTCTGCTGTGGGCCGGGCAGTGCAATAAAAATGGACAAACCCTCTTTTGTACAGGTTTGTATAGGGCAGAAGAGCTACACTTTTCCCCAACATGCCTTCCTGACCTAAGAGAAGGAATACACACCAACTCCATGCCCAATGGTGGCAGAAATGGGGCAGGCAGAGCATTTACCCAAGGATTAAAGCTGGGTAATGCTTCCAGGCACATAGATATGCTTTCACTGAAAAGCAAGATGCTCTCTAACATTGTTTGTCCTCTTTTAACTTCAGCAAAATATAGGTGTTACAGGGGAACGTTTTCAAGGAGCGAATGAGTTGTGCCAATAAATCTCAATTATTTGCTAATGAGATGTGTAATTCCTAAGTGCCATTTTGAAAATGTACCTCACACTGTTTGAATGTACCCCTGTGTTCTCTAAGGGTGAGGCAGTTCCCCTGAACCTTGAAATGAGCTGGCAGAAGGAATGCTTTCCTTCATGCTTTCTGGGAAAAACCTGAATCACAGAGAGCTACACCAAAGTAACAAGCGGTGTAGGCAGGGAATGATTATAGTGAGGCTGAAAACTTTATTTTAGACTCCTCAGTAATTGCAACAAAAAGAGAATCTTGCTGGCATGAGGCAGAGAAAAGGCAAAAGCGACTGTGCTGCCATTGATGTGTTTTTAAATGGAATGGACAGTTCAGAAATGGAATGGTTGTGCACAGCTGGCAAAGCATGGCCAGAAAAATAATCACAGAAAAAAGGGAAGGGGAGGGGAGAGTGAGGGACTGAGAAAGAGAGGAAGATTATAAGTAAAATCATCACAGTGGAAATGCAGCTTTGAAATGTAGGAGTACAAAGGTGGAAGATGCACGATCACAAAAAAGATAACTACAGGAGCTAGAAATAGAATCAAACAAAAATAAAGTAATATTAATAAGCAATCTGACAAAAATTATTACTTTGCTTATTGGTTAAGTGGGTTTGCATAGTAAGTATAGTTGAAACATTTTGGCCTTGCAATACTAGAAAAAGCCAGTAGCACCTGGAAGCTGAATTTGGCTGCTATCCACTTCATTCAAAGCATCTTCTCTTCTGATGTGTCACTGTTGCCCAAAAATGGTAGCAATCACAGGAAAAGTGAGAGGTCTAATAATTAATAGCAGTGATGTAATTACATGATGTCTGTTTCTTTAGTAAGAACTAAAATGTCACCAGGAACAAAGGCTTTGCAATAGACTGTTTAAATGAGTTAAATAAGTTGAGAAAAGTGTGCTTAGAAAGAAACTTCCGAATATAAGCTTCATGGGTAACTGTAGATGGCTGGAACAATTTCTTCAGCACCTGCACTACCCCAAGCACTTCCTACTTCTGAACATATCCTCTCTCCTGGAGACCTCAGTTGGCTTTGGAGGCTACCCTGGATAAGTTTTCCAGAATCATCAAGAGAGATTTTGGGAAGTGAAGCTCAAGTATCATCAGATTTGAAGGTATTTGGGGGATGAGGGCAAGATACCTGAAGGAATCTCTCTCTCTCTGAAATTACAGCTTCCTTTCAGACTCTGGTACACCATCATATGTCAGCCTCATGCCAGTTCCCCACTCAAAGTTGGTCTAGAGCACTGTAACTCTGTTAGAGAAACAGAATTGCTGGGAAACTTGCCTCTTCTAATTCACATTAGTCCAATTCTGCCCACACAGTAAAATTAAGTAATGATATGTTTTTAAATTGCATGAAAGGGGAAAAAAAATTTCAAAGTTGTACTTGTGAATTTGCAGATAATAAATGCAGTAGATTAAAGTGAAAATATATTTATCCTCTTCTGTTTGCCATTTGCTAGTTGTTCTCATACATGTAACTGACAGAAATCTGAAAAATCAAATTCATGCCTGTTTTCTCACAGTACACTTTTTGAAAACAAATAACTGTCTGTAGGGTCAGCTCTGTCCCTAGGGCTGATTAGGAGTTAAACTATGCTGAGAAGTTATGTTGGTAAATTACAGCTATTGTATGCTATTAAATATCCATTACCAGGGTAAGCTGCTTCTTACCACATATTTATTAAGGTTAATTTACAAGGTGTATGGAAGGAATTACTGAACATTTAAAAATGTTAATAGCTACAATTACTAATAAATCATCCTGACAACAAAAAAGTCCCTCCTGTTCTTCAGTAGGACCATGAAGTTCATTAAGTCTTCCCAATGAAACTCTGACAGAAGCAGCATTAGTGTTTTTCAGCTCTTGCACAGATACAGAATGGTCTCAACTGCACAGGGATGCTGGACAGTCTCAGTAGGTAATTTTCCTGTATATAATGTGCTGAAGGTTCTCTTCCCTATGTCTGGCTGCCATTTCTGCCTGCATTTGGTGGTATTTACTGCCTTCCACATTCCCAGTTCATATTTGTGGAATAGGGGAAACCAGCCTGAAGGAAAGGCCTCTAGAAGTTAGCTGACAAGTAATGGCTAAGGAAATTCCAGTGTCAAAGGTAGAAACTCCATTGTCAGAGCAGATTTGCAGTGTTTATTCAATTTACACATGATGATTTGAGGACACAGATGACTCTGCCTTTTTGTCATTTACAAGCAACCCCCCAACACCTACGATAGCTATTCACAAGAAAACACAATGTCAGGGAGCAATTTTTTCATTTTCTCGCTCATTTTATTCTTCCTTTATTGCTATGACCTTTGAAAAATATTATTTGTGTGGTTTTCATTGGATCCTTCATGAGTTGTCTTCTCATCTGCTTCTCTTTCCTTCCTATTTCCTTCTAACTCTCTACACAACGCTGACAGTGGGTGCATTCCTCTGATTTCTCTGTTGGCCTTCCCTCCAAACATATTTTCCTAACATTTGGTTCTCTATTAGCCCATGTCCCTGAACACACCAGCAACATGATTAATCAGCTACTGATCTTTTTCTCCTGCTCCCTTTACTAAAACATTTGGAAGACTCTTCTCTGCTGCCCTGGTGACTCCTCTCCAGCTTGGGGCTGGTAGCTCGAGTTGTTCTTCCTGTGGTAATTCATCTTCTTGCTTTCTATGCACAGTTACCAACAAATCAATCAATCTCCTACAGCTGAATTTAGCAGAGGCCTCGGACTGCAAGCTACACTACTTCAAATTGTATCAAAAAGGGGCACGCAAAAACAGAGACAGAACTGTTCTCTCATTTTGTTTAAATGGAAACCCCTATTTATTTAAGTCTAAAACTGCCCATCAATCAGACTCGTACTTAATAGAAATACCACAGTTTCTTTTGGGTAGTAATACCTAAACTTACCACTAAATTTTTGAAGGGTCTGGGTATAAAGATGAAAGCATGATTATCATAAACTTGTTAAACAACTGGTTATAAACATTAGCACAATTAGGGAGTGTGCTGACTACCAGCACATTATGTAAATATGGAAAAAGAATTACATTTTAGGTGGGATGATTATGATAGGTGACAATATGTTTTCTTTCTTGTCATCAGTCAAGTCAAAGTAGCAGGGAATTCAACATATTTCACTGTAATATTAGTACACTAGCATTAAGAAACCATTAAATAAAAATATTTCTCTGAGGTATTAATTAGAGAGGCTTTGGTTTATGCTCAGAAACATTTTTATACCTTTTGTAGAAAGGTCATTTCATGAAGAACTGACTCTTTGCAATCCTGGGTGTAAAAACCTGCCACTAAGGGGGAAAGAAGCTAAATGGAAAGAAAAAAAAAAAAGAAAGAAAAAGGTACTTTTCATCAGCCCTTATACAATGTTTCTTCAAATATACAGCACGAGGAAGAAATAAATGCAATTCTTCCTTGCCTCCTATCAGCTATTTGTAAGGACAAAAATATGATCTCTGAGAGACATAGGAGCCTTTTGCTCTTTACAGGCATTCCTGGTGTCCCAGCAGCCACAGAGAAGCTGCATTTCCTTCCTTCCCCACGGCAGCCACTGGAGCTGGGCAGCCTGGCAGGGACAGAGGACTTGGTGTACGAGCAGTGAACCCAACACTGGCCGGGCAGTGTCTCCTCTGGGGCTTCCCAAAAGCCCTCCTGTGCTCCCCTGCCCCGGCCCCGTGCTGCCTGCAGTGGTGCTGCACGGCTCCCTGCTCTGCCAGCCTTCCCTTGCTCCTTTTAAACAGAAGTGGAGGAAGGGAACTGAGCAAAATGTAGTTCCACATCACTGCAACAGGCACAATACTTGTTACTGTGCCTCTGACCCCACCAAAATAACTCTCACACTCGTTTTCTTGTGAACGCCAGCTGAAGAAAAAGCCCAGCTGGCTCCCTTCCCACTCAGCCACCCAGTCTGTGCATCACTGAACCAATTTGCTCCAGCAGACTGAATCACCCTCCCCATGCACTGGGTGAGCCACGAGTGATTGCCAGCCTTGAACAGGCCCCTCTGCCACTGCTGTGCTTGTGGTGGGACGCGAGGATCCAAGTGGCTCTGGAGCCAAGTAGCCCAGGGCCAGGAGGAACCTGGTAATCCCCTGCTCAGCTCCCCAGAACTCTGCCTCTGGGGAGCAGTGTTCTGCCAAAATACAGCACATCCATCTGCTGGTTCATCCCAGCCCTCCTGGCTTTCCCATGGGCTGCTCTGTGGCACAAGGACGGAGTTCACATCCAACCATCCATCTAAGCACAGTCACACTGCTCCGTGTCTGCAAAGGACTCCTGTCGGCCTGGGGCAGAAGAGCTGCTCTGGTCCAGGGGATGCCAATCAAAATACACTGAGAACATTTATACAACGTGCAGCTAAAACCCACTGGCCATGGGGGCTCTGTGTTCACTCCATCCACAGGAGAGAACCTCACCCCTGGTGCACAGTTGGTGCATCTTCACACTAAGGAACAGGAGAACAGGGAGGAACTTCGAGCTAATGACAAAACACAGCACTTGGGGATTCAGTGCCACTCCTGCCTGTCTCACCGTGTCCCATCTCCAGTGTAACACTGTGTTTCAGAACAGCACATTGGTTCAGAGCAACTCCCTGCAGGACATGTAAACAACCTCTGCTGCCTCTGCGGTGTGGCCACTACAGAAGCAGCGCTACATTAGCTCCAGAAAAGTAATAAAGTTTAATGATCCAGTTATGCCTTTCTCTTTTGTGAAGTATAGAAACAGGTTTTTATAAAGACAATGTACTTTCTCACCTACATAAGCATTCTCCGGCAAAGAACTGACAATAAGTAGAACTAGAAAACTAGATTCAGAAAATCACTTTCTAGTTTAGAATATTCCTCATGACATTTTTTCTTGATGATTATTGCCATTATTTGTTTCTAATAACAACAGGGTCCTGACATGCCCTTTCACACATTTTCAAGTAGTAAAACTTGATTTGAAATGTTTAGTTTCTTTCATATTTATCTTTGTCATTCTCTGCTTGGAAGAGGCCTGGCTGGTCTGAGGGCTTACAGTATCAGCCAGTCTGTCACTCCTCAGGTTTCCTTCCTCTGTCACAATTTAATATATTTTGTCCTGCTAGCTGCTATGAATTAGGAGCTCAATTTGATTGGAAAGGAGTCCAAATTGGTGAGCAAGTGGCATTACATAATGACCAGCTACAGCTGGAGTCTGGATTGCTCCTGTTATTGAGCTCTATAGGTAATAAATGTTTTCTTATTACATCTCATACCCTTGACTGCAGCGAGCAGCAGTCGACACTGGTGTTGCTTATAAGCATATAGATCAAAGGTGTTCTTCTCACTCCTGGTTATGTGTTTGTACGTGTGCACATGAGCAGTAGGTCTGTTCCTCCTTCCTCGACCAGCTTGGCACAGTGGGATTCCTGGAAATGAACAGGGTCTGGTTTTGTTCATGAAAGCAACAATAATTGCCAAGATTACTTTTTCATTAGCATCCTCATTATCTTAGTCATATCCACAGGATTTTTTTCAAGCAGCCTTTTTTTTGTGAGGAAATAGATGTGACCAGGCAGCTGAGAACTATGGGGGACAGTATGAGACCAAGATTGGTGCTTGTAAAAAATCAAAATGAAGCCTCTGCTCATGAAACAGATCAACCACAAGTCGGTTGTCTCTTTGTGACAACTGAATTAGAGACATTTTTCAAACAGTTCATTCCCATATAAAGGCTAAACTTGTAAAGGTCAGCAGAATGCTGAGTTATTTCCTATTAAAATGTCGGTTGCTGAAGGATGCTTTTCCACTGTAACTAGATTTTCAAGAGATTTTGCTACTTTGTTTATACGAATTTTCTTTTTTTTCTGCTTATGCATTTTCCAGGGGAACATGTTCTACACTTTGGGTTTGTTTTGGAGGTAGTAGTTGTAAGACAGAGAAATTCTGAACATATATTATTGCTCAGTAACAAATGAATATGCGTCCCTTTGTTGTTGTTAGTACCAGAAAAAACCACTACTACAGTTACAACTAAAAGTAACAAAGTAATGAGAGCAGATTATGCTTTGTGCTTGGAAGGGTTTTGAAATTTCAGAATTTGGTTTCCTTCTGGTTTGGATGAAAACGAAGGATTTTGGCAGCCTCTGCAAAGGGCCAGTCCAGCAGTGAGGCTCTGACTGTCCTGCACCTCATGGACAGGACACAGCTGTGGAGCTGGGCAGCCAACGGCTGAGGAGCTGCAGACTGGAAAACCAAAATCCCAGGGCCACCTTGGCACACCAGGAAAGCTGCACAACGGCCAAGGGCTGGAGCCACATCCCCAACAGCTCCTCAGCTGTGTGGCAGAAGATGAGGGAGTTGGGGAGAGCTCTGAGCTCTCATTTCCCCACCAGCTCACTGAGCAGGAACAGAGGGGCCTGGCAGATAAACTGGCAGAGCCTGATCAAACTTTCCAAATGGGCTTTTTTCATTGGCCTTTGGTTAAAACCAAAGTGCCCCTGGGTAATGCTTTGATCTTCACAAATCAGTGCCCTCCAGTCAAAGCATTTCCCACCAGCTTTAGCTGAGGCTCCAAATCACAGATTCCACGAAAGCTGCATGCCTGTCTCCACCAGATTCCTTTGCAAATCCACTCTGCTGAGAGCAGCACATTGTTGGGCACAGGCCTGATGCCACGGGCTTTAATGTGTTCAGGATTAGCACCCAATGGATTTCACACTAAGAACAACCAAGAGATAAACAACAGCATTCTTTGAGACTCTTGTGAAATAGTCTGTTTCTGAAGACTTGGGACAAGCGAAAAACATATTTACATGTATTTACAATATGTAAATTTTTAGTCCTCGTTTTATACTTCTTGAAGAACAAAAAAAATACTAATGTTCTATGCTATTTAGGAGTGGGGAAAAAACACATGAATAATAAATGTCATTAATGCCAGCAGCAATTATAACTGAATTGCCCACAGACATTTATTTCTGCTTATTTTTCCTCTCACTGATACTTCTACAGGAAAACATGAACTCACAAGTGAATTTGATAATTTTACATAGCTAGAATTAAGACTCAATACTTTCCTTACATGAGGATTATGGTTCTTGCATTTAGTTGACATTCAAGAAGCTGTTCTAGTTGTACTTTGTTTTGAAATCAGAACTATTCATTCGAGACTCATTAGAGTTGAACCATGGGCCTTAAGTTTTACTGTAGGGCTTCAGGTCTTTCCACAGACTCCTTTAGCTTCAAGTGGTTCAGGGAATAAAAGTGAATTCATAATTTAACAAATCATAAATTATGGTTCTTTTTATTTGCTCAGAATTATTACATTTTATTATACTTCTGGATTTGGTGATTTAAAAAAAAAATCACATCCTGAATCAAGGACTCAACTGGCTTGTTTTTAGAGGATGGCTGACCTTCCCAAACAACCACTTGTTTTACCTTAATCTTTCCAGGTTATGTATTTTTAATTCTTTATATATATATATATAAATTCTTGCTGTGATTATAATATTATACTGTAAAAATAGAGATTTTCTGTGAGGCAGACACATATACAATCACTGGCTGCAATATATCAACACATTTATGCCCATTTACTATTGCACAGCTACAAATGTGGGAGTGGGTGGTTGTGCTGGTTCACATGTCTCTGCTGCTAAACCACAGTAATTGCCCAAAGTTTAGAGGTTTAGCACATCTCTCTCCGTTCTGTTTTTGGAAACAATCACATCAAAAACATACAAAAGTGACCTAATGATTTAGATTATTAACAGGTACTGTTTCTTATGGTTTTGAACAACCATATCATTTTCTGTTGTTGATATTGGCTCTGATATTGCTTAATTGAATTCTCCCTAAAAATAGGTATGAACTAAAGCTATTTGGAGGAGGATATATTAAAGTTTTATAACATGTTTTCCAGTGCCTCATGCAATTTTTGGTTATTTCCCTGCATAATGAGTTTGCGTGGTTGAAGGTTGAACTACAAATCCTGAATCCTGAAAATGGCAATTCCTGTAACCCCTACTGCTGACACCTGGGGTTTTCTCCAAACCCCACTGCATGCAGTGGAAATGATCCACCCTCAGGGCTTAGACTGAGGATATGTGGTCTTCAGCCAGGAAAGAACTCAGTTGCCTACAGAGTGCCATTGTGTGGGATGGCTTTAGATGTTTAATACATTGTGCTCAAGTGCTTTTATCAAATAGGTCCCATATGGAAAATAAAACACTGCAGGTGAAACCCTGCTCTTGACCCTTCTTGGCCTCAGCTGGTCTAGGACTTCCCGTGAGTGATGTGTCTACAGGCACGAGATGATTGTTGCAGTACCTGATTGAGCTGGGAACAGGCTGCTTTGGCTGCAGGAACTGCAGTGCTGGGCTCTTGCACACACAGCTGCCCTGCTGAGATATCTGTATGCAGAAGCCCTTCTGACTCACGTGTACAGAGCTGAGATTTTACAGGTTCAGATTTAAAATGCAAAGTAATGCTTCCCCCCCCTTTTTCTACTGTTTGTGTTGCTGTGTCGTACACAAAATGACATCAGAGGCTGAGCAATGTGGCTCCCCGAGCAAAGTGGCATAAAATGAACAAAAAGCCAGCAACCTCGCTGCTGGCAGAGTGGCTCACTGATTACAAACCACAGCACCTGTTTGCACCTCTGCTCCCCAGAAAAGCCTCATGTTTTAATATCCTGAAGCATAGAATGCTTAGTCTACTTACAAAAATATACTTCTGAAAAATAGTTGTTTAATTCGTTGCCTCTATCTTAACTTTTGGCTTAAAAGAATAGGCTGTTCCAGTTGGAAGGGGAGTGCAGTGATCACCCAGTCCTGCTGCCTGAGCAGTTCAGAGCTGACCAAATTAAAGTATGTTAAAGGCATTGCCCATCTGCCTCTTAAACACTGACAGGCTTGGGGCATTGCCCACCCCTCTGGGAAGCTTGTTCCAGTGTTTGAACACCCTCTTGGTAAAGAAACACTTGCTCATGTCCTGCCTGAACCCTCCCTGGTGCAGCTTTGAACCATTCCCACACATCCTGTCCCTGGATACCAGGGAGAAGGGATCAGCACCTCCCTCTCCATGTCCTCTCCTCAGGAAGTGGTGGAGAGCAATGAGGGCACCCCTCAGCCTTCTTTCCTCCAAACTGGACAAGCCCAAAGTCCTTATCCTTTTCTCCCAGGACATGCCTCCCAGCCCTTTTGCCAGCCTTGTTGCCCCCCTCTGGGCACACTGAAGTGTTCCTCTCTTTAGATAAACAAAATCTCTCAAGCCTTTGTTTTAAATGCACAGTAGGAACTCCAAGTATCAATATGAACAAGGATTATTCTCTAAGGAAACCTTGCCAGGAAGTGACAATAGTTATCATTCTAAAACACATACATACTCACATACATCTATAAGACACAGTGTCTACAACATCAAAATTGTTCCTCACTTATATTCCCTTTATTGTAATAAAGGTCAGCTTCTTTCACCAATCTCTAGTGAAGTGGACTGATGCATGTATAATAAATTACAGAAATGCCCTTTGAGCCTCTATCACTTTGTGAAGAGAAATAGCTAGGCAAAGGGTGCTCATCCACCCATGAGGAAAAAAAAATAAAATCAAACATAATAGAAAAATCTTTCTTCTTTTCTTATTGAATTTCAAAGAGAAGAGACAGAAAAGTCCTATTATATTTTTTAGTGCTGCCAAGGCCAAACAGATTCATAATTGGCAGTTAAGCACATATTTATCTGCCTTCTGGGTCTGTCTCCAATCTGAAGAGTGAAAGATCTTGCAATTTATCTCAATAAAGGCAATAACTGCTGACACACAAGGAGGCATCTTATGGTATTTGTCCGTGGGACAATAGTCTCAGAGTTGTACAGCTTTCTCCATCTTATGCTGATGGCAGGTAACCCATAGAATTTTGCTACAGCTTGGAAACACACCTGAGTTGCAAGCATTTAAGTAAAACCTAACAAAAATATGGAGAGAAGGTGGACACAATTTTTGTTTCCATGTTCTGTGTGGCTGTTGCACCATTAATATCCATAACATGCAATGAAATATGTAGAGTGTATAAGTAAATAATCTGTTTTCTCCTACACTTGTCTGAAATAAATTTAGATTCATGAGCATTTGTTAACCCCAACATAAATCAGATGCAGTATTCAGAAGAAAAGCTGTTCTGTTGCCACGTCCAGTTTCTGTGTATATAATGCTCTCTACTCCGTTGCTCACTTAAATTGCAAGGACAATGGGTATTTAATGACAGGCAAACTCTGTTTCAAAGTTTTTTTCATTTATCTGGGGGCTTTTTGATGTGAATTCCCCTAAGCACTAGAGGATATAACAAAACATTTGTGGTTCTATGTGGATATAAGTGATTCTGCCAGATATGGAACTTAATCAAGAAGATCTTGCTGCTGAAATCAAACAGGGGGTTACTTGTCCCTGTGCTTTCTGTGCTTTAAGATCACAGATTCCAATATACACATCTGAGTGTCTGGGTATAAAATGACATTGTGTGTGTGTTGTACTGGATGTGAAAAGGCTCTGTACTGGATGTGCTGTGTTAGGCTGGCAGACCCTCTCTCTTGCAGACATTATTGCTATTTCCTTGCTTAAAAAGTTCTGTCTAACTTGATTTTTGATTGCAACTATTTGATAGAACAAGGCTGTAGGATATCACCCCATACATTTCAACCATTTATTCCCACTGAAAACTAAAATGTTCCTAACAAACTGCCTCATAATAATACTTAGTTTTGCAGCTATACACAAATCCATTCTGCCAGGCAGTGCAATGAGCAAACTCTAGCTGCCATAAAGTCTGTACAGACCAGCTAAAATGAAAAAACATTGTTGTATTCTAACAATTCTGCAACTTAAAATGCAACAAACCACTGGCAGAAGTATATGAAGTGTTTCCACAACATAAACTAGATGTACTGCTCACATTGCAAGTCTTTAGGTGACTTCACCACTAGCACAAGGTCACTGAGGTGTCAACAGGAACTGAGGTACTGGACTCTGAGTCCACCACTGCTGTTTAACTAAACATCTACTTGTTTTCTCCTTGGAAAGAGAGAGAAAGAGAGGCAGGTTCCTCTACCAATGAAGCAAAGGGATCACATCAGCAAGGATCACCCTCGGGTGAATCATCACAGTTGTTTAATAGGTCATAGAAATGCTACATAGAAGATTATAACATGGTCTAAAAATCCATAATTAAATATAGAAGGGAAGACTAAATGATTGCTATATGATTTATCTTTAGTTACACTGAAAAGGAACCATCAACCCCAGTATTTCTGGCTGTAAATATATAATACAGAGGGAATTTTCCTGAGGTAGCATTAATTAACGTTGGAGGTAAATTATAATAAAGACAAAGGGAAAACAGTCACAGCATATTGAGTTTCTGTGGGACGTTTGAGTAATGATCCATTATTGTAAACAGAGATTATTTACAGTAACATGCTGTGAGAAGCAATAGTTCTGACAGAATTAATATAAGGACACAGCCTTTGGTCACAGAGGAAGTTCACAGGCATGCAAATATCAGAGCTTCCAGCAGGCTCCCCTTGGGGCAGGGACTGTGCCTTTTTCTGCCTGGCAAATTCTTAACACATCAGGAATAAATAAATAAAAATAAAACTGCACGGGGAAGTTTTCAAAATAATCTGTGTAACATTGAAAGAGTTCATTGCTTCAGTCAGCTGAGCAGGAAGGTTCTTGCTCAGAACAAAACCAAAAGCCTTTCAGGCATGTAACAGTCCCAAGGATGAAAACCTGACCCCACACCCAGCTCCTGTTGATAATTTTGTGCCCAGAATTTCAGTTTTCATGGGCTGCTAATTTAAGCTGTCATAAAAGAGAGTTCACAGAAAACAGGGGCCCTGAGCACTGCTCGTATTTGACATTAGGGCAGCAGAGATTGAGACCTTGACTTCTACGAGTTTTAGAGCAAGACACCGTTGAAGGAAGTGTAGGAAGGCTGCTGCCAAAACAGTTTTGCTACCAACAATGAAAGAAAAGGATGGCAAACAAATCATACATGTGTGTGCCTGGCAGGAGTCCACAAAGCCTTGTTCTTGGAAGACATTCTGAGAAAGCTAAAGAGGCATTCTGCAATTCATTAAAAATAATGTATGCAGAGTAATGGGTTATAAGTAGAAATGTCTGAGAATAGAAGCACTAAATTTACTTCTCCTTTTGGGCCCCTACTTTGGTTTTGAGATGAAGAACTGCACTATGAAAGACCTGTAGGTGACAACAGTTTGGCTAATTAGGAGACAGACACGACAAAAAAGGTTGTGTTAAAAAGGGATATAAATTGTGTCCCCTGTTCAGCTTGCCTTCTGACACATTTTACTGTAGGCAGGTAGCATTGGGCAGACATTCAAAATCTGTCCTGGGTCTTGTTCTCATGCCAAGATGCACTTGGGTTCAACAGCACTGTTAATTAGCATCACTGCTAAATAAACCGTCCCAGTTCCCCATTCATCATTTTGTATCAGCTAATCATGGTTCTTAAAGGAACTTAAATTTGATGTAGTGGCACTGCAACAAATTATTGAAACCCAATACCCTGTATTTCTATTTGAGGATCAATTTATCAAGAGGGAAAAGGTCCAGCTTTGAAAGTTTTCTCATGTTCTGTAAACCCACCAAACTTACCCCACAGAGAGGTAAAGGACTGTAGACAACAGCTTTTTGTTTGGATTGTAACTAAATAAATGAAGAAAAAAAATCCCCAAGACAGAGCTGTCAGTCATTAGTACATTGCCTCATTTAGGAAAGATAATTCTGCAGGAATACAGAGACCCATGAGAGTGGTTATATCCCAGACTCAAAACAAAGTTCCTATGGTTTAATGAAAGACAGAACCAGAGCTCAGGGAACTGTTGTGAAATAATAACCACCCCACCTCCAAGGCTTCGGTGCAAAAGCAATCCATGTTCATTTGCAAGGGACTGAGAGTTAATTTAACAACTCATTTTTATTCAGTGGTTTTTGTGAAAAGGGTTGTTGATCTGTCACTTCCTGGTGGCATTACAAAACAAAGCTCTGAAAGCAAAACTAAGTTGGTCTCATCAGGAGGGTCAACAGAGGTGACTGGGGTGAGATGTGCCCAGGGAGGTCCAGGGCTCCTGCATGAGTTTAGGGCACACTGGCCACGAGGAACACAAATAAACACTGACACCTGCCCTCTGTTGAGGATGTAAAAGGTGCTGTGAATCTCATTCATCAGCAGGGCACTGGTAAATGAAACAGTGCTGAGGTATCACTACAGAGAACACGCTGAACCACGGAAATTCAGTTTCTAAATATTGGCCTAACTCCATTAAAGTAGGTGTTCATAAAATACGTTCAAAGACAGAGCTTTGGAAAGGTTCTAAATTTTTCTGACTCTACCACTCAAAAAGTCTCAGTTTCACCAAGAGCAAAGTAAAGGCTGAGCCTGAGCACTGATCAAAACATCACAGTAAATAAGAGAGTTTTCAAAATATCAGATCTATGTTTTTATACTTTTGCTTCAGCTTATAAATTATACAAGACACCAGTTTGCAATGAGTAAGAGAGAAGAATGAATAGAACAGTAAGCAAATAGAGGCCATAAAAGGAATAACATTCTACCTGTGAGACTTTATGAAAGAATGTTATTTACAACAAGTAGTTTATGGAGGTCACTTTCTTTGCTGCAGATTGACACTCAAGTGGAGGGCAAAATGTTAGGTTGGAGATAATTTCATGGATCCACATCCTATTCCTGCCTCTCTGAGATAGTACAGGCACCCGTAGTGCAGATGTTTTTCAGGGAAATGTAGCACGGACAGCTGTAACCTTCAGAGAAGACATGGCTGAAGACACCAGGCAGCCAAGCAGTCATTCCCTGCACAGGTTAGAGGGAGGAGGAAGACACAGAAGAAGGTCTAACTGAGGATAACCAAGAACAGAAATAAGCAGTAAAAAAATGCTGGGAGAGAAACCAGCCAACAGTCCAATTCTGTGGCAGCAAGAACTGCAGGTCTCAGGCTTATCTCTGGCATGGCAGGAGGAGACAGGGTGGAGCATAAACCAGGAACACACACCCCTGGGATACTGGTCAGACAATACTTGCAGCACTGGCAACAACAGTGCTGATGTACAGACCCAGCAAAAGGAGCAGGGCAGTACCTGCTGAGCTCAGAGCACAGCAGATCACACCAGCTCAGCCTTCCAGGACTCATCCCTGCTGATTGCCACCACCGGGCAGGGGGAGGCTTTTTCCTGAAGACTATTCTTGACTAAGCAACTTGCCTATGATAATGTAGCCCATCAAGCCTTATTCTCAGAGGAACATGACCTGTGCCAAGCCTACTGCAGTTATTTTGATGACTGCTTCCAGTATTTAGAAGAAAATTGCATTTTGGTCAAAAGATTGTAATTGGATGGATAGTTTCAACCTCCTGTTCAGGTGGCTGAGGCCTTTTAAAAGCCATTGAAATTTTCTTCTTCAAAGCAATAAGATTTTCTCATTTATTGAAATGTATGTTCATCATTTTTCTTTAACAGTAGAGGTGCCACTCTACAAAAGACCGTTAAAATGCAAAAATAGAACTGGGTCATCTTTCTGTGGCACGTCAGTGCATGTGCAGGGACCTTATTGATCACAGAAATTACACAGAAGAGGTTCCTAAAATAACAGCTATCACAGTTGTCTTTTAAGTCCAAAGGTTCAAAATAAAATGAGGACATTACTGAAATGTTAAAAAGGAAAATAAAGTTCCTGTTGATACAGGATTGCCTGTGTCCTAATTATGGAAAGATTTTTCTTCTGTCCTCACTTTCCTCCAGTCTCATATCTATTTAGCACTTCCTTCGGTGGGTTGGTATGTACCTCATCAGTAGAGAAGATCAGATAATGAAACCCTAAAGTCACTTATTATACTTTTGAATGATCTCTAAGATTATTTAGAATACTAGAATTAAATGGTATCTGGTAATATGATAATTATTTCCTTTACAAAATTCAATTTGAAATAAAACAAAAAAAAATAAAATTAGACCTTTCCCCTAGTAAATACCTGAGTGATAATCCAGGGGGAAAAATGGACACAAATTCTTCCCAAGTTCTGAAATTCACATTTTTAAGTTCAAGGAAAGTATATCTTAAAATATATTTTTTTCATTTTCTATTTCTTTTTGTCTCTAGTGCCAAAGCACAAACCAGCTATTTCAACTCTTGTTGAAACGCTGTCAATGGCTCCAGTAGGAAACATTTGTGAGTCATGAGAAAGCCACAGCCAAGGGACTGGTTTGTGGCCGGTGTGGAGCTCAGAGCTCAGAGCAAGAGCTCAACCCCAAACCCCTGCCCTGCAGGGGTGACAGTGCTGGGAGAGAGGAGAGCACAGAGCCTTGTACCCCACACAGCTGCCTCTGCTCAGTCCCAGGGGGTTAAGTGTGTTTTCTTCCCGGTGAGAATGCCAAGCTCTGTAAATAGGACACGGCACTTTTGGTCAGCCCATCACCTGCAAGGTGCCCTGATACCCACATGCCAAGGCCGCGGCGTTCCCAGGGATTCACCTCGGAGGGCTCACAGGGATTCACCTTGGAGGGCTCACAGGGATTCACCTCAGAGGGTTCGCAGGGATTCACTGCGGGGTTCAGAGGGATTCACCATGGGGTTCCCAGGGATTCACCTCGGGGGGCTCACAGGGATTCACTGTGGGGTTCACAGGGATTCACCCCGGAGGGTTCACAGGGATTCACCTCAGGGAAAACCAGCGGGACGCTGCTCAGCTTTGTATTTACTCTTCTGGGATACACTCCCTCTGCTTTGCTTGCATTATTATATTTGAAGATTCACTTCAGTGACCTAGAGCAAATGAGATGGGCTAAATATAAGGGAGAAGTTAAGGGTATACCATCCCCCCCAAAGATGGCATTTTCTCTCTCAGAAGGAGCTATTTGCCTGATGCTGTCTCGCCTAATTATTTTCCCCTGAAACTCTTGTGCATATATTTGAATAAAACAACATTATGTAAATAGGAAATAATTTGAATCTAGAAATTATTGAAATAACAATGTGGAACACATCACAACTAAGCAGCTAAGTGTTAAGCTATTATTTTGGATAAAGGGCCAATCCATATTACTGTGGCTTATATAAATGCCCACTTAGATAAGGTTTAGATAAGGTTAAAAGAGAACGATATGTAGGACTCCAAAATACTACTTTTTATTTATTTATAGTTATTAGAAGTTATTGGAATCTGAAGATTCAAAGAATCAACTTTTCATTTTGGAAGACAGGACTTCAGTATTCACTTAAAAAAGAAGGCAATAGTTTCAAGAAACTAACAAAAACCACCATGAGAACAGGGAGGAGGGGTCACACCTCCTCACACAGGAAGGGCAGGTTTGAAGAGCACTTGGAAAAATTATAATTAACGCTGTCCACTTGGGGAAAGGACTCAAATCCCCTAAGCGCCATTAGCTTTGAGAACTCACCCAGTGAATGAAATCCTGTAAAACTCTCAAAGGTGTGCTGTCAAGCCTTAAGAGAGAACACAAAATCATTTAGTATTAATTTAATTCATTAATTAAGGGGCAGGGAAAAGGAAGGGAGAAAGGAATAGAAATCAACATGGTCATGAATAACCACTCATGCAGATTTGTCAGGAACAAATGGAGCTAAGCCTGAGCAATTCCCTTTTATGTCAATGTAACATTCCCCTTGTATTGGGGAATGCTGTAGATACAAAAAAATTTGATTTTCAACAAGATTTCAGAAGCTGTTTCTAAAAGGTTGATGCAAAATGGTCAGAAAACCACATTCAGAGAATAATCCCAAATGATTCCTATTTTTTTTAAATGGAAGGATATAGTGAAAAGATTTCTGCAGTGATTTATTCTGTCACTACCGTTGTGCAATATTTTCATTAATGAGGAGGACAATGGGACACTGTACATATTAAATCTGGAAACAGCACCAGGCTGGACGATGCTTCAGAGATTCTGAAGGACAGAATCAGAATTCAAAAGATCCTAAAAAGCTGGAAACATGGTGTGAAAAAACAAGGTGCATCCCTCTTAAATGAGACACAAGGTTCTATGTCTAAGAATAATCATTGTAAAGAGCAGTCTGACATAAAAGGATTTCTGGGCTTTAGGAGATCGAAGACAGAAATGGATCAACAATGGATCAACTATGCTGATGCCAGAGAAGAAGTGGTGTGCTAGGGTTGCATAATTAAGTGGAGATCCTGCAAGAAATGAGACATATGAGAAGAGATGAGACGCCAAACCTCAAGAAAGATGTGTTCAGAAAGGCTGGATTTCTGAAACCTCTGATCATTCTGCATGGGAAGAATTAAACCCCTCATTTTGTAGTGCAGAGACTTCAAAACACAGAAAATGCTGCAGCACAGGGAATAGTCCTCCTCCTCTCTCCATCTCCGTGGAGAATAAGAGAAATAATGGCCCTCACCTGCAGCCCTAAAGAAAATGTAAACAACAGGAGAAGTTCTCTAACAGTGAGGATTCCACTGGAATAGCATCAGAACTGGAGCAGACTGTGCAGGCAGCTGTGAGGCCCCTCACTGAAGGCTTTTTAGAAACACAACTAACATTTATCAAGACATAGGTAACCCCTCCTGAGAAGAGGATGGCATAAGTTGGCTCATCTTTTGTATTTTCTGTGAGTCTATGCTACAAGATAACATGCATCCTGCTTCCTAATCAATGCATTTTGATCTCTGCTGTTCTAAAAGATAACAAACTATTTTTCTGAGAACAGAACTCTAATTCTCCATCGACCTTCTGTGTTCTTTCCCTGAGCTTTTGATTGCTTAACACAAACTAACAAACTGACATTAACAAGACTTGCACATGTGGATTGGGAAATAGGAGATCCATAACTGGCTATTATAGCTTCACTGTGGCACACTGATGTATTTTCATCTCTAGAGAGACTCTAAAAGAATAAACTGGATTATGCCAGAAGGTAAGAAGCACACTCATCTCCATTGCTGGGTCAGGTACATCAGGACAGAATATGCCACTGGGATATGCTTCAGGTGAGATATATTTAGGTAAAATATTTCTCAAACCTTGCATTAACTGGATGATTCACTAGTGAAATTGTCCTCAGCCTTTGCTGGCTGAAGGGAAACAATGCTGAGCAACTTCCTTCCAATTTTAACTCTCTCTGAACCTTAAATCTTCCTTGTAATTGCCTTTGCCTTTGAACAGAGTGAGTATCCTGCAGGTCATTTGTTACCCACAAGTTACAGGCAAGGGACTGCCAACCTACTGCTTAGACATAACAATAAATAACAAAGGCATGAAGTTGGTAACATGTTTGCTTCTATAATTTTATACTGTCTAGTCTTTTCCTTCTAGACTGTTAGAATATAGTATAGGGATAGCTAGTAGACAAACTAATGGAATGCCTGAAGCAAGGGAATTTTTAATGTATTCAAACCATCACGGTAAGAGAAAACAATAAACAAGGCATACAAATATTTAGAGTAAATATTATAATGGCAAGCACATTCCCATTATGTAAAAGTATAATAATTGTTGGAAAGAAAGTAATTTCATTGAAAGACAAAGCAGTCAAAACAACGGATCTAAGCTGGCTGGTAAATCTTAGCAGATTCTTTTTATTTCTGTGGAAAGGTACAGAAGTGTTTGATTTGTAAAACAACTGATACCTTATGGGAAAGTGTAAAGAACATTCTTCTGGGAGAAAAAAAATCTGTTGTGTAAGTCAAATTTGCTTAATTTATCTTTTCTTAATTTGCATAGCTAAGGATATTTGCAGTGCTCAAAGTGTGTATAACTGGTGGGTTTAATTAATTTCTCGACTCTGTTACTTGAGGCAAAAGAAGATGAAGAAACCCAGAAATGTGGGCAGGAGTGAGAACACAGCACCGCTCCCTGCCCTCCCACAGCTCAGGCCCTGGAAATGGATATGAAAGCAGGGTCTTGGTATCTCAAGGGTTCATCTGCTTATTGCCTTCTTAGAGGTTATAATCCTCTGGTTGTGAAGCCACAATGGGTTGCTGTGGAGAAGATTACAATGTCACAAATCCTATCAGAGGATTATAAGTCTGTCAGGTTGTGAGTAATTATGACGGAAAAGCAAACCTCCAGAGGACACAAAAATAACCTTCATAGAAGGAGATCCGGTGTCACGTAATAAAAGTCTACATGGAAAACCAACCTCAGACTGGAGCTCTTTTGCAAAGCAGGAGCCCAGAAAATATTACAAGAATGTGAGTCTGATGGCACAGCATGGAGCCCAAGGGAAATGAAAAGCAGGAGAGGCTTCCAGCCAGTTTAGTCACAAGGCCAGTGATATTCCACTCCCACCCTCCTCGGATGGCAGTAAAACAGCCAAGTGATTTCACAGAACTCTGCTCCTACACACTTGGAGTCTAACCAGAAACAAGGAGCCCAAACCTGAAACATGCTGAAGGCCCCATCTCCCAAATCACTGTGACCACAGAGAATTCAGCACCTCACAGCATCAGAGACTTCATCTAGAAGACAGTGGGAAGCTTCAGTCTTGAATTTAACTGATACACAAAATTGCCTCTTTCCCCATTTATAACTTGTCACTCAGAGTTCAGAAGAGCTCACAGCCATAAGATGCTTATATGTATATATATACATATATATATGTATAAAATTCCCATAGATTTAAACATAAAGTGGTAGCAGCACATTCAGTAAGAAAAAGGCACATATACAGGAACACTGTGTGCTCTTCCCTGGCTGGACTTAGATGGCAGTGGAGCCTCACATCTCTTTGGCCACATTACTACTAATTTTCCTTCTTTTATGTTTCATTTCAATCATTATTCAAAGAAATACGGTCTCTGACTTTCACATAGGTAATGTGAAAGAATGACTTTCACATTGGTAATGTGAAGAATGTAGATGGAAAATTAAAGGGGTGGAAGGGGGAGGGTTTGTATTGTAAAATTAGTGCTGTCCTCATCTTCACTTCACAGATAAAAGTGTTCCGAATGAAGAGACCATATGGTTTTGAGAGTGTGTAGATAGCATTGCCTTCATCCCACAGCAGCACAGAATTCCACTGCACTGGAAGGAGACTTGGGAATTTTGCCATTTAAAATCAGACATGGGGCATTGCTCGAGCAACAGCAGCACTGTGACTACACAACTCACTGACACGTCCCTGCAGTTCAACCTCTCCTACCAGAGGAAAAGCAGCTCCTCCTAAGACATGCCCTGAGGGCAGGGACTGTGCATTTTGTGACCTTGCTCCTTGGCCTTCTGTCCCACGTCCAGTGTTGATGAACAACATTGCCTCTGCACATCAGCTCATGAATCTCCCTCCCATAATGCTTTCTTATGAAGATTGCATCCACACCACCCTTGTTCACTGGTGTCTCAAATTAGATCAGCAAGGTGGTTAGAGTTACTATGCTGTCCTATCTCTTGCCAATCTTCAACTTGAAGCAACAGGAGTTGTGGTGCCATTCAGCACTATGAACCTGCTGATCCATAACCACTCCCAGCAGGGGATATGTTCCCTCTCCTGTGCTCCCTGGCGTCAGCACAGCCCTCAACACCAGTGCATCATTGGAGTTTAGTACCTCTGCAGTCTCACAGCAGGACTGAAGGTGTTCCTGCTTCCAGCATTTTTCTATACTGGGGGGAAAGCTTGTCCTCAGAAATCCAGTGAGGATATCTATATGTGAAAGACCACACAACCTTTACTGTGGGACACAGCAGGAGAGCAAGAGGTTAATTGTGTAGGAAGTGAAAACATGCAGCTTTAGACTGTGCAGTGGCACCACGGAGAATCCCGGCGTGTAGCATGGGACTAACTCCTACAATTGCTTGATAGGACAGGGGAAGGCATAAGACAGTATGTTTGATGACAAGCATTTACACTGTAGACTGTCACTTCCATTAAACAGAAACATTTTTTTTTGCTGGATGAAATGCCATCCCACTCATCTCAGATCTTTTTTGTGATTGTGATTAGATGGGTAGGTTGTCTGTGTTACAAGAATGTTTTTGTGATATGGTGCAGAGACAGAACAGATCACTGACTAGCATAAATTGCCATGAAAAATATGTATTGTCTCAGAGCTATCACATTAAGGGGCAATACAACTACTCACATGACTTGTGCACCGAGGAGAAAACAAAAGAGTCTGCAGATCACAAGGGACAAAGAGTTATAGGGATGACTCACAACAGCATTATATCCAGAATAACACATCTCCATGTGTTGCTGAGGTAGAACCTCATCCCAGAAGCTGCATTGCAAGGTTACAAGTGTTGAGAAATGGCAACAGTAACAGATCAAAGTTTGGTAAGACTATCAGATGAAGACAGATTGAAAGGAGTGAAATTATTACTTCAGAATAGAGACAAATATTTGAAAAGTGGTAAAAAAATCATATAAAATAATGAATGGTACAAAAGTTGGATTGAGAGCATCTGTTCTTGCAAAAATACAAAATCAGTTAAATTGCAGGGCAGATAAATTAAGACCAGAGGAATACTTTTCAGTTTAGAACTTGTACTAGACTGTGGAAAATGTTGCTGCAGAATCCCATTCATTTAACCAGAGCTGATACCATTTTTTGACAATGTGGAGAACAAGGCCATGGATATTTTTAACAGCAAACAAACAGAAGGGTTCAAGTTCATAAGTTTTGGGGCATAGTCTGCTTTTCTCTTTTCTGGGCATAACCCCTAGAGCAAGGCACAAGCACACAAGTTTCAGAGACTATTTTGCATTATCTAACAGGTGGGCAGCCTGATTTTGATGTACCATGTTTTGCAGAACATACCCTTGTATGCACGGGTGTGAATAAGGACATTCTTTAAAAAAACATTTAATGCAAATCTGAAGGAAGGGGTAAAGAACGTAAATAAAGACAATGACATTAAAACACCTACAAACACAAAAAACCCTCAAGTTTATCGCTGTAAAAAAATGCACAAACACAAAACCTCAGTGAGGGTGAGTTCAAGTGCTTTGGGACAACCTACAGAGAGGCAAGGGCAAGTATATAGGCCAAGACTTTGAGTTTCAGCCCCACAGGAGGCTCAGTCCCATGAATGGAAAATAGTTCTGTTATCCAGGAAGGAACTGGTCTGAAAGGAATTAGTTTACAGGCACGGTCAAGTTGCTAAAATCCCACAGGCTTCATCATATCTAGGGTTTTTCAGAACTAGCACCTGCACTTTCTGTTGGTGAGGCTTGCAGGAACAGGAGTATGGATTTGCAGTGCTGGATGAGCTGGTCTTATAATTAAGTGTAATACTCTCAAGAACAAAGAGGCAAATGTGCTTGTTGGTGGCAGTGCAGTTATGGATGGGAGGGGAGCAATTTTATACTGATCTTCTCTAATCACTCAGATCTATCCTGTTTTCATAGCTGGTATTTTCAATTTTAGCTAGTTCAGGGCATATTTTTTCTCTTGAGTATCTGAAAATGCTCAGCTATTATTATATTTTTCTCTGAATTCCCCCCCCCTTGACTTCTCAGGCTTCTTTTGTCTGTCTTGTTCTCATTTCTTTTGTACATGTGTCTGCAGGTAGCTTTTATAGCAAAATCTCACTCTGCTTTCCTGCCCTTCCCTCATCCTCTCCTGTTTTGTTACCGCATTGCCTGTCTGTTTGTTCTTTTCCTCGTGCCTGGAACCGCTCGTTTACTAATAGATGCCATTCTGTGCCTGTGGAGTTTGTTCATTTTCCCTGTCTTCAGGCACTGAATCACTGACTTCATTGTACAGAAAGGAATGAATCCCCAGGCCAACCCAAGAACAGGTTTCACTCTCCCATGGCTGCAGAGGAGGAGGATGGTGGCTGAGCTTAAGGGATGCCCACGGCAGGCTCTTGGCTCTCAAGCAGTGAACAAGTTTATTATTGCCAGCAGCCCTCTCACATCCCCTCCTCTAATCCCGAGTCTCTCCCATAGCCCTGGAAGCTTCTTGACAAGGCTGATCAAACTAGGTGAACACATAACATATTCTACAGACAGTGCAGAAACCCAAACAGTCAGCTTTGAGGCCTTTGCCTTGTCTTACCACTGTCATACGTGTGACTATGGTTGGTGTCAGGTGTTTCACATTGGGTTCTTATTTGTATTCAATAATTGCTTACATGCCCACACCTTGGTTACTGAATGAAGTGCACAAATCAGATATAACCCCATCTTAATTGAATAGAGTACGGAATAATTAAAGCAGCCAATGACACCATTGTCACTGTGGTGCACACTAAAGTAACCCCAAAATTCACAACTGAGGGGGATGGAAACACTCTGAAAAAAGTATTTTCACTTGGAAAATGCAGTAAGCAATTAGCTATAACATCTGGATACAAGTTTAAATTGCACAGGCTGAGACACAGGCTAAGATAATAAACAGATAACATAATAATCAGTCTTCATCAACTACTGGGCTGTGACCAGAAGGCAATGTCTGAGCCATTTCCAAGGGTTCACTGTTGGTGGCCGGGATGCAAACCCCACTTTCTCTGGCTATAAACTGCTTTTGGTGCAGCTTCCTTCCAGTTCTTATTTTCTTTTCCATGTGTCTCCTCCCAGCATTCCTATACCTACACATCTGAAGGGAATTACAGTCAAAAGCACTCTTATGAAGAAGTATATGAAGAACTTGTTTATTTTGCTTTTTTTCCCCACGTGTCTCATTTTCTGCCCAGCAGACATCTAGCCTGTGTGTGCTGAGCTCCAGAACGCTTTTTCAAACTCTGTCTTTAGGGCTGGTAGTAGGAAGATGGAGAGAAAACCACTAACACATTGTCCACAATGACTCCTCAAAGTCTTGAAAGGTTAGGAAGCGGGCTGGCACCGTATTCCCTCGCTTCAGCAGAAAATAAGAAAGGTTGGGAATATTGCAGGTTTTTTACAATATCACCATTGCTAATCAGGTCTGATTATTCATGCTAGAAGCTGTGGCACAGTTTTTTGACTCTTTGTGATGTTCATATTCTCTGTCTTTTAAAAATAAATACACAAATTGGCAGTGGCACAGTGCAGCTGGTCCTGTGGAATCCTGTGACGGACAATACCAGTGTCACGTTGCCAAAAATAACTTGTGAGCACAGCCATGGCTTTTGGGTTAAAGTTGTCCCCATTCACTGAAGTCAGATATTTGCAAATACCAATCACAGAATACCTGGTTTGTAAGTACAAGGGATTTAACCTGGCACTAGAGGTCATTGATAAAGCTGGTAGGGATTTTTCTGGTTAAACTTTCTTCCAATTGAAACCAATCCCTTGTATCACAAAATATTTTGAAGAATTGAATTGATTATTATTTGTTCCCCCATATGTAACACTCGCTATTTTTTCCAACTGCAGGAAAAAAGTATTTCAAATTTCACATTAACACGTTTAGTCAGACTAAAATTTAGCTTGATTCAGATTTAGACAGATGTATATATCAAGCTGAGATTTTTCTTGCAGGTCCTAGGAGTCCATTCCAATGGGAGCCTTTTTATAAATAGGAATCAATCTTCACTATGGTTAAATGCACTTTGCCAGACTTTGGCCTTTTGCTTAATTTACTTTGTGTAAATGGCCAATTGAATGAGTAATTTGAAGTGTGTCTTCCATGTGATGACTTATCCTTGTGTAAGCATCGGGGTGTCAGTGAGGGGCACTGCGCAGTCTGGGTGGCAGTGACAGAATGACTGTCTTTAATTCCGTTGAAATTCATGATTCAGAAGATTTCTGGGATTTTAACAAGGCAAAAGAGCAGTCAAAGATAATCTAGAAATTGAATTTCTTTATAAACACTCCAAGAAGCAAAGCCCAGCATCATTAGGAACCCTGGAACTCAGTAACAACCTTCTGCCACTGAACACTGGGATGAAGCCAAATCATCTTCCCCAGGACATTTCTGGGGGAACTTTCTACACTAATTTTAAAGTGCTGACTGAGTAAAACTGAGAGGTCTAAGGCAGAAACACATAAGCAGTCCTGGTTAACTACACCTTATTTACATTGTTTTTACAAGTCTCTACAGCTGAAGTCACTTCAGCAGTAAGTGCAGAAATACTGGTGCTCACAATACTTTCACCACAGTGAAATCATGAGGATTTGACAGATTCAGTAATAAGAATTGCCACAAGGAAACTTCATAATAGTAGCATCTATGAAGTGCTCCTATGAAGAACTATGATTTAGCTCTACTCAGAAGAAAAGTAGTGAATGTAGTGGTAAAAGTTTGACACTTTCCTTACAGGTAAAGGTCCTGCTCGTGCTGGTACAGTTGTGCTGGCAGCCCTGCTCAAAAGTGTGCTCACAGCTGCAATCAGAAAGGAGAGATATTTGGAAGATATGGATGGTTTGGAGAGAATAGTCAGCTATTTATTGGTTCAAACCATTACAGTAAGAGGCTTTCCTCAGCTGTGCTCTGGAGAGGAGATGTGAATGGTACAAGATTCCATGAATTCCTGCTCTAAGAGAAGAGTAACTCCACTTAGTTGCATCAGACATGCCAATATTAGAGCTGAAAAGAAACATCCTGAGAGGTTTTATTTATTACAAAATAGCGATTCCTTAAAATAACATGTTTCTGTGAAAGGGTTGACTTAGCAAACTTACCCTTTAAAGGTAAAACTATCAAAAAAGATTCCAATAGTGTTCCAATACTTTGGGGGGAATTCTGAACAGAGAAGTTTCTTGTTTTCAATCCAAAATAATACTTTTCTTTTAAAATATGTTCAACTTATCTTTTATATATATAAAATTTTGAAATCATGACAAAATATTTCTCCTGATCTGACAAAATATTTGTAAGAAAAAGTCCCACTTTAGATTTCATTTCCTTGGTAAAAAAAAAGACCTACTCACTGTAAAACTCTTTTTGTATGGGAAAATAATTCCTCATTCAGCTCTAGCTATTATCCACAACCCATTTGTTCCCTATTAACAACCACTACCAGCAAGAAGAATCATCCTGTTATTAGGTGATGGCACTTGTAACACTTTTCTCCAGCTACCTCAGAGTGCCCTCACAAGCTGGGTGCACATGTCTGTGATTACAGAGCTGTGCAGAGGCAGGGCAGGCCCGGGGTGAACAGCAGAGGCTGCACCAGGCAGCAGTGATGGTGAAGGAACTTAAAAAACACCTTCGCTTTCTTTTCTCTCCCAGCAGCAAATCTGTTAATTGACTTCAGAGCCCCTGCTTGTTAATGAGCTGGGCAAAGACAATTCCCTTAAAGTCCTGGCAAACTGCAGGGATATTTGGCTCCTGCCAGAACGTTGTGGGCACTTGGAGGATGGTCCAGTCCATCCATCACAATAAAGCACCTTTCCTGTAAGGGACCAGCTTTCTCTCTACATGATCTCTACCCAGTGCTTGGTGCTGAGGGAGTTACTGTCACCAATCCAGCACCATGGTTTCATTGCAGGAGAAAAATGTGTTTGTCTGTGATTACAGAAGCCGTGACAAGGTTCTAGGATTGCCATTCAGCTCCAAATACCTCAAAATCCACAGCCTGGAGGAAGACTCGGCAAAAAAGATATGCTGACCATGTTGAAATCTGTTGAAATTTAGGTTTGCAAACAGAGTGCAGCATACAGTTCTGACCAGGTGTTTTAGAGGCTGGAACTGGACATTAAAAACAACAAATTATGTTATATCTTAGAAAGAAAAGTATACAGGTTGTATTCTCTACTATAAAAGGAACAAATCAACTTCAGAATGGATATGGGGTGAGTGTATAAAGCTGTAATTAGCAGTAATTAGCTCCTGCTTTTCCGTATGTCTGCTACAAAAACCATTACTTTAGTATGATATTGTGATACCCACTGCCAGGGAAAAGGAGAAAACATAAGAACGAAGTGTTTGCTTTGATGAAATCACCTAATGACAGTCACAAAGCAGAACAGCCCATTTTGCACTGGGGACATGTCTACAGAACACCACCCAATGCTGTGTTGGGAGCTGGGAGCAGTGTGAGTGCACACGTGCAGCAGCCCTGCCTGAGCCAAGGGAAACGAGCCTGGCTGTTTAACTGCACACAGCCACACAACCGCCCTGCATTCAAGAGAACTTGGAACAAACTCCATGTTTTGGGTTGTATCCTAATGCTGCAGCAAATTCAGTGTTTGTGTTGGTGTTCAGTCGTTTTGAAAACCTATTTTCTAGTTCAAGGATTATTTTATACAAAATTTACCATGTGTTGCCGCAATCACTTGTCAGCCTTTAATCATGCCATTAACTTTTTGAAGTACAGGTTTGCTGGGCTCAAACTCCCACTTTGTAGCAAATACTGTTTTGTTGCCTCGAATCCCACGGCACACCCTGTCTAATCTGTACCCGAGAACGATGTCAAAACCTTAAGACTAATTTACTTTTTTCTTAATGCTTGTCGATTTTCTTTAATGCAGATCCACCACAGATGAATAATGTCATGCCAACATCTCCCCTCCTTCCTCAGATGGCACATCAACATTCATATCCCAGCCTGGGACAGATCACAAACCCGTATGAGCAACAGCCCCCAGGCAAAGAGCTTAACAAGTACGCCTCTCTAAAGGCAGTGGGTAAGTGAGCGAGCGATGCATGACTTCCTTAGATCACCGTGGTGCATTTGCTGTTGGCAGCTGACATGCTGCTTCAAAGTTAAAAACAAAGTCTTGCTCATCTGGACTGCTTCATGAGCCAGTTTCATAGAGAATATCCCATAGTAGAGTTTAATACAGAGTATCATGTTAGTTGGGATTGTACTGAAGATTAACAGGGCACCAGAATGGTGACCCCATGCAGGGGTGTTTATATGTGCACACAAACCACACCACGCCCACTGCAAACCAGTTCTCAGCGAGTTCCATCTGTGTTGCATGAACAGTGTTCAGCATCAGTTCTTTATGCCCTGGATCTGCAAGGAGTAGGGAGTTGGGCTTGATGATCCTTGTGGGTCCATTCCAAACTGAGATAATCTCTAATATGCCTGTGTATGCATTGTGGTGTGTATTTTCTGTAGCTATCTGCACAAATGAGAGAGAAAACCAGCAGATATGCTTCAATTTTAAGCATATAATTTACATACCTGCTAAAAACTTCCAAAGAGAGAAGGCACTTGTACACTTCCAAATTAAGAGTTTTCACATTTCCTGTAGGATGTGCATTAGCAGGTCCCTGGAGGAATATTCTGAGGTCTTATGATTTCAAACAATTAGTGCATGATAAAGCTCCTACTAAAGATCCCAGTGGTGCCTGTTTTCTGTGACTGGTTAATATTATTTTAAGCTAATGGGAGAACACCCTCGAAGAAACGGTTGTGGGGAGGGAAAAGACAATAGTGGGTTAAAAAGCCAAAATAATTTCCTTATTGGATGTGTAAATTGATAATAGTTCTCAGGGGCTGTAAATACCTTTTGCACACCCTGTGAAGGCAGAAAGCCTTTATCACCTTATATTTCAGACCCCTTCCAGACAATTATACTGTCTATACATTAAAAACTGGAGGGATCTATTCATAGCTTCACACTAACCCTTGCTTAGCTCACACATATGGATGTTAACATCATTTCCCCATACATTTAGAGCAATGTCACACTGCCTATTTTCAGACAGAGATATTTATCTCAGAAAAACAGCAGAACAGCTGAGAACATTCTGATTTAAGAATCTAGTATTCATCACACCAGAAAAACTTTTCAGCACAAACTGACTTTGCGTTATCTGCATCTCAGGGTAGCAGAACTCTAATGAAATGTACATCAAAGTCCCATCTCAAATAGTTTAATTTTGCTTTAGAGCTTGTCAGTTGTGTTCCTTACAAGTGGCATTTTTAAATCTATTTATAAAAACAAGGGTTAATAGCTTTCTGCTGAATTTTGAATACTGAGTGGCTTTACAATTCCCTCTTCAAAAGGTGGTACTGTGTAATGATGTGGTGATTATCACAGATTTATGCGCTGATATCAGGCTGCTTTTTCAGATGTCAATTTAGGTCAAGCCAACCATCAAAGCTAAAAGGTACTTAAGCATAATAAAATGAGAGATGAAACACTGCAAGAAACTTCTCTCATCTGCCCAAGAGCCAATGAATGTACCTTTTAAAAAAAATTACTAAATTAGAACCTAGATATTTCTTGTGTGTCTGAGTACAGGTTTTTAAAACAGCTAGATTATAACCATACAGTTAAATCAACCCTGAAAGATTGTGCACTTCAGCTTCAGAAGTTGTATAATGCCTCTCAGAATCTTAAACTGAATTAAACATAACTTTCAGGGACATTTTCTTCCAAGAGGATTGTACCATCTTCCCATGCTTTCCCCCTATCCTTCCTACCCCCTCTCTCTTTTTTTCCCCATAGATCTACCAGTCTCAGACCCCATTAGCCAGGTTTTAGATGCAGGTGAGTTCTCACAAGTACAAAAGTGCTGCATTTTTATCCAAACTTTTCAGCAGAAAACAATAGAGATTTTGAAACTGTTATACCTTTGCACCTTCTGTCTGGACATATGGAACAAGAATTAAACACACTCAGTTTTCAACCATTTTCAGACTCTCGAGTCCACGATTCCTCCCAAGAGCAGCTCTTGAGTACATCCCAACATCACAAAGGGGTTTTTCCACAATGCCAGCCAGGCCTGGGTCTGTGACCCCACTGACATCAAGCAATGCAGGCTGCACATGGCAGAGTTCAGACTGGCTTTATGAGAGCTCTGAGAGGAAATAGGACCTGGCCTACATCAAGCCCACCAGTACGAATTTAACCTGACAACCTCTTTTGAACAAACAGACACCGAGTGAGTTCGCCCTGGCCGGGTATTCGTGTCACAGGGTGAAGGCACTTTTTGCCTGCTCACATTCAGAGTCATATTCATGGATCCCCACAGCAGCTCAACGAGTGTGTGTAGTCCTGTTCCCTTTGCATTCATTGACAGTGGCTTGAGGGTGTATTCATTTGCCACAATAGAAATTTAATAAGGGATTTGTTCTGCATTTCCCCATCCGTTTGAGGCAAACCATATTCATTTAAGTGCCCCCTACTCTGCGTGAGCCCATTGTTTGGGTGTAGCCCACTGTGCTTAACCCTTTTCTTTAATGGGGGACTGAGAGTGGAGGAAGAAGCTTTGGTGCTGCTTTGTAGCAACTGTAGCTGTGGTACATTAATATCACTCATCAGAATGTGGCCATAAGTGGTAAGAAGTTTAGATAACTGAAAAAGTGAAGCTTTACCAGAGGCAGTTTTAAATTAATTTCAACACAGCTGCTTTCTTCTGAACTACAGATGTCCTAAAAATTTGGCTAATTTTAGAACTGAGCTACTCATTCCTCAGTGACTGACTGCTGTGAAAATTCACTTCACGGAAAAGTAGCGAGTCACAGTAAACTCTGTTTTGATCATGTTCAGGACCTCCATCAAAACCAGTGAGGATTCAAGTGCTTGTGGAAACAAGAGACAACAGTGCCCTTGCTCTTAATTTGCACTGTTACTGAAAAAGAATGACCCATACTTTGGTGGAGAGGCCAAGGTGATCCCTAGGAAGCTGTTTTGAAGCTACACCCCCGGCCTCCAAAGGATACAACTTAGCAGAGTGCACCTGCAATTTGGACTGTTCATGCATGTGTGCAGTGCAACATGTGCAGTGCAGTGTCTGATTCAGCACAACAGGGGAGAGTAGAAAAGGCCAATGTGGATGCATTGTATTTAAAAAGATAAATATTTTTCTGTGAATGAGTTCAAACTGCAGAGCCAACCCCTTATGCACTCAATGGAAGAGGATGTTTTCCTCATTTCTTGTTAGGAGTTTATTTGTTGCAGCCTCCAGAACTCCTGAAGTACTGGCCATGGCTGCTGACCAAATTTACCTTTTCCCCTCGCTGTCTGCTGGTATTTACATCTCTGAATGATGTGAGGACATTCTGTGCCTATTTTATACTCTCAGATGAGTCCTTGGAGCACAACAAGGTAACAGTGAGCAGAGATCTGCTTGCTGCTTTCCTCACTGCACTAGAATTTTGCTCTCCTTCTACCTTGGCACATAAACCACCAAGGAGTAATGAGCAGAAGGCAGAGGATCACTTGGAAATGAGGAGAGGGGCACACATTTCCTGAATGAATAGATAAGAAGTCTATCTCCCAGCATCTCTATCTAACTGACTGATCTGACTTATTGATAAGTGCACTCTCTTCATCCATTATTTTTCCATTTTCGAGCCACTGAATCTCTTGACAACAGTGCCAAATTTTTCCTACCAAAGCATTTGAGAGACTATCTGAGTGAAAAGGGTTAACAAACTCCAAGAGCAGCCCCAGAAAAATGGTCACTGAATGTTTTGTGGCCATAAACACCCAGCATTCAGATATTTTGATTTTTTGGTCACCTGAGACAACATGATCCTCATTTCCTTCAGTGCTTTTCCATTTTTTGATTATTTATGTGAAAAGTGCAGAAAGAGGTTTTTCTGCATAAATTATTCTTGCTTCCAGTTCATCAACCATGTTTTTACTCCATGCTTAGATGGTTATTGCTCATTTAAGCAATACTGACATGCCTAAAGCTACAAGTGGATGGAGATCTTGTAGCTGAACACCTTCATGAAATTCAAGTCCCAGGACATACAAAGGTAGCCCATCACGAATTTTTATGCACATCATTTGGACATTCATTTGGAAGGCATGAACAACCCAACTTCAAATTCCACTCTGCTAAACTGGAAGAGTTTTAGCCCATCCTGTTGCTTAATAAGAGTTTCCTCAAGCTCAAACTGGCCTCATTATCCTGAGGTATTAGTTCTATTTATTCAGTCTCACTGCTCTGCAAGCCTGGCTCAGTAACAGTTAATTTTCTTTCCTTAATTTTCACTTCCAGGAGTGCAAAGGTACAAACTTGCTTTAGAGTTTCTTGCAGAAATTAAAAAATATCCCAAAACAAACTTCTAAATCCCTGGGAAAATGGTCACTCAGCTGCTGGAGAGGTGCACAGACATGC
Source organism: Neopelma chrysocephalum (assembly GCF_003984885.1). Lineage (NCBI taxonomy): Eukaryota > Metazoa > Chordata > Aves > Passeriformes > Pipridae > Neopelma > Neopelma chrysocephalum. Next base: position 1,349,601 of record NW_020897724.1, read on the forward strand.
AAGTAAAAGCTGTGAATACAAGTATTTCTATAGTTTAACGTGATTTTATATTTCTTTCGTAAACTTTGTTCTTCCCTTCTCACGCACACACACAAACCTTTGAGGAAGTGACCGGAAACGACTTTACAAAAAAAAAAAAAAAAATACTGTGAACAGAATTCCTGCCTGAAACACAGACCCAGAAAGCCTTCCCTGCTGCTGGGATTTGTTGGTCTCCTGTGGGATTAAATCAGATCTAATTGATTGGATATAGTGAGGCTAGAAGGAGAATGTAATTGGCAGCAGACCCACCGTCACATCTCTGAGTCTACAGCTCCCAGCGTTTCTTGGAGCTGCACAGTTCTTTGATCCCAAAGGAAACATTAGACAGTGCTCCAGCTCTGCTTGCAGTTGCAAAACTGCAAAGTGAGATTCTGCAAATATGACACTCAAAGAATAAATATCTCCTGGTTAGGTCCCTGCAGAAAATCGTGTGGCCACGAGTGTGCCAGTGCACAAGGCAACTTCTTCCTCAAAAAGGGGGAGCACGGGAGAAAACTGCCCTGGTTGTGTGTCCTCTACACACGCAGAAGGATCCTCACCACAAAGTTAACTCTGGGCTGTTATCTTTGAAGCATCCTCCTGTCTGATGGGAAATTTGTTACTGCCTTTTCTTAAGATTCAGACCTTCTCCTTCCATGGAAATGACAGGAAGTCTACGCTGATACAAGATCTATCTTTTGAGAATAGAAGGGACTTCCCAACGACCTCATCACAAGATGAGATTCTGTACCATTCCCTGTAGTTCACTGAGCTCTGGGCTGGAAAGAAAAACTGTATTTGGAGAAATGGAAAGACACAACACACCTGCCCATGCATTCATGGGGGTTGATACAGTCCACTTTTAGAAAAAGTAGAACTACAGAATTATTGGATGCAACATGTTTGTATTATTTTACTTTCCTATACCAACCACACTGTTACACTGACAGGTAAATATTCGTCTTTCTTGGGAAGGCTTAAAAAGGAATTGTGTTTTCATTTCAAAGAGTAAAGAAATTTTCCGTTCCTACTTCCATAAGCAGTTACAACAAAGACGGATCAAAAGAAATCTGGGACATGGGAGTAGCTCCCTGGATTTAACACCACAAAAAAGTGCCAGGGAAGTACAGATTCATGCATCATTTGTAATATCCAGAGGGCCATTCAGTTAATGATTTCATACATCTGGAGGGATGTTCAGTGTCATGAATAATGCCAGACTAGGCGATCTGCCCAATTCCACACTGGAACTCCAGATCTGTCTCAAGGAAATACAAGATAAAAGCTTGGTGTCTTTTTATTATTATTATTTACTTAGCCCAGCGTGGCTGGAGAATTTGAAGCTTTTGAGTGTTCATTTGTTAAGGGAGTCTTTCATATTTTAATCCTTGCTTCTCCTTCAGGCACAGGAGCAAAGCCAAGCAGCACTCACTGTACCAATCCCCCTGCTACATGAAGTGCAGCATCACTTGTTTCATCAGTGTCTTCTGCTGAGACCACCAAACTTCAAATCCTGCCCAGAGCATTCAGATGGAATTTCAAGATCTTTTCTTGCTTCCACTAAATAATTTAATTGTTACCTCTGTCATTTGCCCACTTGGCTTTAATACCCACAGGCACTTTGTCATAGGCAAATAAAAAATGCTTGGGGAGTCCTGATCAAAATATTTTCCTATTTTATCATCCAGCACACTCATTTCTTCTTCCAGTGAGGTACCCATATTTTAATTATAAATATGTTGTTTGTGCAAAGCCTCAGCATCTTGAGCAAAATCATCTGCTTTGCTGACAATCTTTTTCAGCCTTTTAAAAAACAACATTTTACCGTAAAAACAGGGAGATATTCTTTCTAAGGCTGGGGAATTCTGCTGTAAGGAGTCAGACATCCCAGCAGCCATTGCCCAAGCCATCCTCCAGCAAACAGATGGACCTGTGAAAAGGGAACTTTAGGGATATGTTGCTCTTGGCAGAAGCTACATCTAAAGCTGCTGGAAGGAAACTGCAAATAGCCCTTCTTTTACAAAAAGCAGTTTTAACACCAAAATAAGATGCCCTTGAACATTGCCATCCATATTGCCTCATTTCTTAGACTTGAGCAACACAAGGAACTTGTGAAAGAAAGGAAATCTGATCTTCAGGTCCCTTTAGTTTATGTTTATGTCAGAATTTTTATTTTTGTTGGACTGACACTTAGTGAATTTGGTTTTGTCTGAATTTGGTCTACTACCTGGTTTTATGGTGGTCGAAGAACATTCATAGCAATGTATTAAATTCTTAACCTATTTTTCATGCCAAAATTGCAAATTTAAATCTGTGCATTCTAATTCTTGTTCTTGAAATTAATATTCTTTCCACCCACACTCCCTACAGTGGTTTCCCTGCAACAGAGAAACAGCCATTTTTTCTTGTTATCAACATGTATTTTAAAATAGAGAAAATTAAACCATAACCAAAATTCATAACCACTAATTCATAAAAGCTCAGCTTATAAACACTACTCCACAATCCACCAGTGAGAGAACTCACACCCTCCCACTAAAAATTAGGCTGGTTCTCTGGGAACTAGTTGATTTTTTAAAATCCTTATTATGTGATAGTGAATCCAAATGAAACAAAAAGTTATTTTCTCCTTTCTAAATGACACAATGGACGGATCTAAAATAACAGTACCATGAGCTCAGCTGACCACTAGGGAATGAAGGCTTTCAGGGTTTTTACTTTCTTTTGCTTGTCTCTTGCCCTTGGAGACTGGAGCCTTCAGAGGTCACCAGCTCACAGTAACCAGGCTTCTTTCCATCTGTTGGGATCAGCGACGGCACGGGAAGAAAACAACTAAATCCAAATCAAGCACGGATTATTCCAGCCTATTTCTATGAAATGTTGATGAATTATGCATGAGGGTTTTTTTACACATTAAGAGATGTAAAGACACGAGTGAGCGAAACTTTATGCTTAGGCAATAAAAGTGAACCACTGGAAAACAAGGCTCAGCTCGCGGGAAGACGAAGTCTAACAATGTTAAGCATTTTCATTTGCATCCCTTCTTAAACATCCTTCTCTGCAACTGCTTGATTTTGCAATATAAACGTGCCTCTCTATATAAACCTGCTTCTCACTCTGCAATGCGAGTTTTATATCAATTATTTAAGTGTAGAGGTTGATCATAAAGATACAAAAACAATGGTGAACACTTGCAGAAAAATAGCAACACCACAGGATCCCAACTAAAGTCTGGATTTACTCTCAGGTGTGACTTTTACAGTTCCCACCACGGAGCCTCCACATTGCTCTGGCTGTTCTGAACATCCTCCACTCGTTTTGCCTTCCACACTATTAGCTTTGTAGGTGATTTATGGCGATATTTTTGCAGTAAGAGTTTCATACATGTGATCAACATGTGATATTCTGCAAGAGGTTCTCAAACGTGCCAAATGATCAAACCTTACAACTTTACTGGTGACAGAACCCCCCCTCATAGCTGGTTTTCAAAAAATTAACAGGGATTTTGAGAATCTCTCTAGAGTTCCTCATCATTTTTCAATTCCTGCTGTGTTTCAAACTCAGCACACAGAAGTAAAGTTCTAAATGATTTAAAAGTGTCAACTTTGAATGATTTCTGTGTAAGTAAATCACAAGTTACTGCAAACTAAAAGCTTTTATTTATTAAGTAGTCTTTCAAGAAGAAACTATTCTAATATAAAAGAAGGTTATAGGGATTGGTTCAGGGTTTCTTCTTCTGAAAATCGAAAGGTAAAAAGGAAAAGTAGCTTTTTAAGGAGAGGCTTTGATTTAAGTTTTCCCAAGAACTCACCAAAGAATAACAGAAAGTACAATTCTGAAATCCCACTACTATCAATATGTTTAATTTAGGAATTTGGGGGTTGAGAAGCAAACTCAGTGAGAAACAGGATTAAATGTATATACTTTTCCTACAGTTCTACTGCTTCATATTTGGCTTATTTTTGTACGACAATATTATTTTTTCCAGTATGTCAGAATCTGCCTCCATGAGGACAACAGAGCTTTAAACTATTTCAGTCAGATCTGTTGCATTTCCAGTGTCTGGGACAGGAACACTTGGGTTTGCCTGGGTGGTTTTCAGCAGTTCTGAAGATCACTTTGTTGCAAGTCAATTTTGCTTAAGCAAACAATTAATATGTTCGGTTTTGATTGTCACCAAATTCCAAAACTCAGAAGGTTTAATACTTTTCAGCTCTGCACATGGAGAGATGTCAACAGCAGAGTGGGATGTTCTCCAGGATTACTCATGAGAACTAGTAAGACAACTGATAGGAATGAATCCCTCATTAACAATATAAATAAGTAGCAGTTATCTGTCTGCTACTTTGGTTCTGCAAAGGGGGTTCTAAAGACAGTAAATGTGTTTGAAAGAAACCACACAGACCAAAGTCCCAGAGACCATTGCTTTACTCCTCCACACTCACACTATAATAACAAAGGGCTCGAGGCATGGAGGAAAGAAGAGCAGTAACATGATTTGTAAAGCACACAGTTCATTGCTGCCAGAGCCCTTCTCTAACAGCTTATTTGAAGAAGGATAAGGGGAAAAGAGAAGCTGAAAAAAAATACATCTGATATGGAGTAGCAGCATCAAAGCAGCATCAAAGATATTCAGAAAAATATCAGTTGGTCTCATTCTAAAGACAATATGAAGTACAACAGGCAATTTTGGCAGTGGGAAAGTCTGTAAACCTTCTCAGGCTATGGAAGGTGCTCCTGTGAAAATCAGCAAGGGCCCTGTCCCAGTGGTGGAGGCAGAGCTGCAGCTCAGCACTGCTGGCTCTCATTTCCACCAGCAATGGTTGTGATTGCAATTCCTGGGAAAAAGGGCAGAGGTAGGAGCTGTACACTCTGATATGGCCAAGTCCTATTAAATATTCATTGAAATGAGCTTCATTCCCCGTTCTGCCTGGGCTGGCTGTCACTCACAGAGGCTCTGGCTTTCAGCAGAGGCTACTCAGAGGGTTCTGTTCAGAGCAGGCAGCGCTGCTGCTTTGCTCTGAGTTTGCCCAACATGCATGAAAGCCACAGGAAACTCATTTCCTTCTGACACTGCAGGTTTGGGAATTGCCAGGGAACACCAGTTCTTTTCAGTTTGACACGTCTCTAGTTTGGGAACTTATGGCAACTATTCACAAGACTTCAATAATATAAATGTCATGGAGTCTAAAAGGAGTGAGACAGGAAGAGGAGAAAGAAGAAAAAAACAGACCCGAATGTGTCCAAGTACAGCTACAGAATACAGCACTGAATGTGTGCAAGTACAGCTATGGAACACAGCACTGAATGTGTGCAAGTACAGCTATGGAATACAGCACTGAATGTGTGCAAGTACAGCTACAGAATACAGCACTGAATGTGTGCAAGCACAGCTATGGAATACAGCACTGAATGTGTGCAAGTACAGCTATGGAATTACAAACCTTTTTTATTTTCTCCTGGCAAAAAGACTAGACAATGATAACTTTTTAATAGAAACAACTTATGCCACAACTGTTTTGGAAAAAAAAAATCAATTTCAATCCAGAACAATTGCTAAAAATTCTTTTAAATTATAGCAGTTAAGAAACAGATCAAATAAAAATAAATTATGCAAAAAAATAGCTATTATGTCACTGGGATTTTTTTTTAATTCAACCAGTACAGTTCAAAAACCCTTTAAGCCTCTCTTCATATTCAGAAATACTAGTGTAAATCTAGTATGATGCCAGTTGAAAGACAGAAAAATGCAGAATTATTTTAGCACTAAAAGCACATCCCAATTACACATTCAGAGACATGAATTGGGTCTTCTGAGTCCTCAAAGAGCTTCCTATGGTACCACAACTAGTGTTTGTAGGTGATTTATAGCTGATTCAGACACACATTTAAGAGCTATAACCAACAATATACTAAAAGAAACAAAACCATCTAATAAAAAGTATTGAGACTGAAAATGAAATTCAGCACACAGAAGAATGCCAACAGCAATGTGTGAAAAAAAAATGAAATTAGGTCCACGCTAAGAACAGTTATTACAAATAAACGTGGTCAGGAATGTAACAGCTTTCTCAGCCAGCGTTAAGTAAGATGGATTGGCACCTTGAGGAGAAACAAACCCGCATTTTGAGATGCTAAATCCCACTGCAGAGCACTGGGGAGTTTTTGTGTGAGGTGACCCACATAGCAGCCCGTGTGCAGCCTGCCAGGCCAGTCCACCTGCTGGGCTCCATCCCGGGAGCCAGGCTGTGCGCACGCTGCCGGAACGGCTCTGCCCGCACGGCCAGGGCCTCTCACTGCACATGGCTGCACACTCTGCCCACAAATGCAGAAGGAAGTCGTGCTCCTGGAGTCCAGGGAGCTCTGCCCTCAAACACTCTGAGGGTGCTCCCCGGCCAAACAGGTTACAAACGGTTTCACGGTCTCCTTGAGGTGTGAGAGCGCTGCTGCAAACTCTGCACACAACCAGATTGACCCCAACTGATGTGCTTGAGAAGCATTAAAAACCAGGCAGTGAAAAAGCAAGCAGGATTACCCGAGGAAGAAGTGGAAGAAGCCTTTTAAGCAAATCTCCTAAGTGTTAACCTCTTTGGCTTCGGACAGCACTGGTAGAAAGCAAACCAAACCCTCCTTTCCTATAATCAGTTTATGCTGCAGTCATGCTTTATTCACCAGTTAAGCATGACAGCACGGCTCCTTGGATAGTTCCTGTTTCAAAAAGCAAGTTTTCTTACCATATACAAGGTTTCCAGTAAAACTCAAACTGATAAATGTGCTTAAATGAGATAAAACGAAATAAATATTCCACGGTAGAAATTTTTATATTTATTTGCCATCGTGAATGCCATGAAAGCCTTGAGCTTAGAGGCCTTTAGGAAAAAAAATTAATGAAAAAAAAAGATTTACAGTTACAGGACAGCCACTGAGTGTATTTTCAAAGAAAATCAGAGATTTAAATACATAATTCTCTTAGATTTCTTTTACAATTTCATTCTTTGGATCAAGAATAGAACTGGCAGTCTTATTTCTTTCTCAAGTTTATCATTCATTGCACGATACTGAACCTGTAGTTTACCACACTGATGCTTAAATTTAAAATGTTAAATCACTCCAGAATACAACAAAGTAGTGTGATCTTTGTCTATCCACATGCCAACAGATTTCAGGTTTTCTGAAAATATTTACAATTCTAATGTTAATTAAACATGATGTAGCCACCATTTGCTTTCAGGTGACAGGACCTATTGATTTTGGTCGGTCAAAAAAACTTTGTTTTTCTTAAACTGGTTAGACTCCAGTATTCTGCATGCCTCTGGTCTCTATATCAGATAGAATGTGTATGTGCCTGGAGCATTTTGATCAAAACCAAATCACAATATCACTGCAGCACTTTGTGAAACCGAATCATAAATATTGCAATTTAATACTATGTAAATCAATGCAGGCAATATACAAAGCCCAACTGGAAAAATCTGTTTTACACGTCCAAGGAGAAACCTACCTAAACTTACACAATAAATAAACATTTGGAAAAAGAAAAAAAACCTAGACTTTGCAGTGCTGTGCTTCTTGGCATGCTGTCAGCCAAGGCTTCTGCTCACAGACATGTGGCCACTCTGGCATTGCAGGGAACGATAACCCTGTGTATGAGGAGCCACCCAGGATGTCTGATGCCTGAGGAGTTAATCAAAATCTGTCTCAGTGTTCCCAGCCAAGCAGCAGATTTCACTGTAGTGGTTAAAGAGAACATTGCTGAGACTGGAGGCTTTACTTACCAAGTCTAATTACATTCCAATTCTAAACCATTCCTAATGCACCTCAGAACCCAGAAATATTCTGGCCTCTCCAGCCTTTCACAAACCGTCATGAAAATAATCGCTAGAAGAAAAGAAATGTTTGGGTCTACATATTTATCTTTCTTCGTGTCTCATACCTTGAAAGAATTTTATTTCACTGGGAAAATAAATGTAGTCTTGTGTCTGGAGGTGGACAAGCTCTTTTCAAACAATGCCTGCAGAAGAAAAGGTTGATATGGAATGTCTTTTTGTGCTTGGTCTCTCTCCAGATCATGAGTAAATAAATGAAGTGCTAAAGGGGGCCAGGAGAGGAATAACACTGAGCCACAAAAAGTAGGTTCTACAAAATTTATGAAAGTAATTTATGGGAGGATCTATGCATTATGTATTTTTCTTTATCTCTGTCAGTAATAGGGAACAAAAACCATAGGAAAAAATCCAAAGACATAAAATATTGTCTTCCTTTTCAGAATGTCTTAAATAAAGGTAAAATGGTATTAGAACTTCTGGGAGAAGAAAGCCAAATATTTAGGATAGAAATCAATGCATTGCAGGCCACAATGCATTGTAGACTGAATTCTGAATCTTCAGAAATCAATACAAGAATGGAGAAGGAGGGCTGCAAAAATGCTTTTAAAGGCCCTTTGCCCTTTCTTAGAATTTAGTATGGTTTAAAATTGCCCCACCTTGTACACACACAGTTGCCACCCCAGTGCCTGTGAGATGAGAACAACTAGTGACCAACCATGAAGTAGTTCCACTCCTTCCCCTTGGCCACAGACAGATCTGCCACATCATCCTGCCCACTGCTGGCGTTACAAAAACCCAATCCCGTGTGCCTGAAACATCCAGATGTGTTCTGTTTGCCAACAGACTTCATGTTATGCAAAGCAAATTCCTCTATGGTCCATGATGGTTGGTGAACCCCCTAATTCAAATGACAGGTCATTAGTTCTTTGTTTTACTGTATGGAACACACTTTTCCATTAATTTATTGGATTCAATTCATACCTAGGGGCAGTTAATATGAACTCTGTCCTTGTTATTTTTTTCCCCTCAGCCAAGAATAAAGTCGTGCTAGTGTACAAATGATACTTCTTTGATTTTCAGATAAAACCCTGCAAGAGCTCTCACATAGAGTTGGTTTATACCTTGGAAGCCTTTGAACATATTGTCTTAGATGCCAGCTTGGAAAGGCAAATGAATAAGCAATCACACATTCAGACAGGATAAACAGCACCACCAAAGGCAGCATCCTAATACTTCCCTGGGCAAATTTCTCGTGTTGTCTCTGAGTCAGGATTCATTACCCTTTTGTCTTTCCTTGAGCTTTCACTTTCATTATTTAGAGAAATGTAAGGTTCCCTTAGCTTCAGGTAACTACACCCACGTCTCAGCAAACTCAGAGCTGCAGAAGTAAAGCCTTGTTATAAACTGTTAAATATTACATAGGGAGAGCCTCAGTGTTATACAGAAAACATCCCCACACTGGCAGTTAGTGGGTTTTAGCTGTTATCTGGTGTGTCATTGTACCAGTTTCATTGCTATCCTGTCCCCCAGCACTTTCCATTGGCTTGCTTTCTGCATCTCTAGCCCTTAATTTGAAATACAGTCTCTTTCTGGCTGGAATAAAGCTCTGCATTTCACAAAGTACTTCTTAAAATATGTTCAGATAAAAAACAATTTTTGAAACATCTATTGAGAGATAGTGTTCCCTATGTATTTCTGTATCTTCTGACTGTGACTCCAAGCTCTCACTGAAGTTTGTGTTTGGGTTTTTGTTTTAGTTTTGTTTTTTTAATGTCTTTAGAGCTTTTATAAGGGCCCACTCCTTTGTGGATTCTCTTCTCTCACTTCAGAGACTTCTTCCCACTCCCAGGTGCCTACTTTCACAAAAGCTGTAGGACAGAAATGTCTTTGAGGAGACTATATTTCTCCAATAGCTGTGAGACGTGGTGCAAGTATTCAGAGCCATTTTATGGACCCACAAAGATAAGAGCATTGTCAATGAGGAAGAGAGTTAAAAACCCTGCAATATTTTACAGGAAAAAGAAAGCATTGCACAATGCTAATGCATGTCTGCCTGACTCTGTGCCACAAGTGGTTACACAGTGACCCTGAAGATTACTTAAGCTGGGGAACAGAACAACATTACACAGCTTTAGGACCTCCTCACAGTACAGATAACTCAGAGAAGCACACTGAGAAATTCTGGTCCTGTGGCAGCTACAAGAGGTTTTGCCACTGGTATTCAAGAAAACATATTTTCATCTCTGGTATTTACTCCATAAGAGTCTCACTGGTTTACATGCTTTCATTATAGAACTGTGGATTAGGAAGAAATATGTGAAACTTTCAAGTTTGGTCATGGAAGAAAAGAAGCTTGTCTCTGTTAGTGACAGATTTAGGCAGGAAGGTGAAACTTCAAGAAAAACACACATTACAGTCACAAAAGCCTATTTCTTTCTAGTCACTTCATCTAAATGAGCCTAAAGTCAGGGTGGTTTTCCTAGGAATTTCCATGATCTTGCTATCCCAAGCAGCTTGGTAGCCATCTCCTTTCAAAACCAAAATTCAAGGAGAAAGGCAAGGGTCCCAGTCTGAGACATTTGACACCAGTACTAGCAAAGTCAAGGTCAAAATAAGTCCTGGTCACCCTCTCTAAGGCATTGCTGGATTCATAGGAGCAAGGAGTGGAGCGATCTGCCTTTGGGATGGTGAGCTCATGGTTGTACAACTGCTCTGAGGGGGATCCAAATCTAAATTCCCTACCCAGTAAGATGCAGCCCAGCTTCTGCTGAGATGGTCCCCACCCAGATTCACATCCTGATGAACTCACACTGTGAAGCAAGAGAAAGATTTACTAGTCTAGAAAGACAAAGGAACAGAAAGCATCTCTTCAGCTTAATAATTGAAGTATTCAGTTGGGAAGGTGAAGTCCTGCTTTTGATCTGTATGTCTGTATTTTCTCAGTTATTCATTTCACGAACAGCAGGAACAAATGCCCAAGTTCTCCCCCCTCCCAGGCACATGCTTTAGGTTGGAAAAAAATCATATTTCAACATTTTTTTCACATGAACAGCTACAAAAGTAACAAAATTTGTGGGTGCATTATCTTAAAGTGAAAACCTCAAAGAAATATTGAAAGTGAGAACATTTTTATCATTAGCTACCAGGAGGAAGGGACACAAATAATAATGCTCTGAATTAAGGCCTTTCTTGTACTATTGTTTATTTGGTAAATGTTGCAATTCTAGTTCTTCACTCCTTTTGCAAACACAAGTGATATCTATAAATACTTTTTACTGATCAATAAACAGAAGCCAATGGAAAAGGCACTTCTATAGCACCTTTCATCCAAAATCTCACTGTACTCTACAAATAGCAATTCAACCTCACAGCACAACAACCTCCTCCAATGTGCTAACAGCTCATTTTACAGCAGGTGAAACCAAGGCAGAGGGAAGTTGAGTCATGTACCTAAGGTCACGTAATAAATCCATCCTCTAACTCCAAAACATCTCTTTGGATGTTTAAAGTCCATGAAATATTTATAGGGTCTGCTTAAGAAGAAAAACAAACTCCCTCAGATTCACAGTTGATATTAAAGTAGTTGGCATCAGGGTACTATTATTATACTTTTCTTGGTAAAACATTTGTTACAACACCATGCTCGATATTACTCTTCTGAATATTTTGTGCTTTGAAAATGAGAAGTAAAAAAACCTGTTTCTGCACTAGTAGCATCAGGTCCCTCACACTGAGGCACAGCACAGTGCTATTATAAAACCTATAATGTAGTCAGGATGGAAGAATGAAGACTGCTATAAGACTGGCCAAAAGCCCTTTGGAACAACTGAACAATTTGGTTTGATCAATGCTGGTTTTGCTACAGTGGTATTGTCTCCCACCTATGTGCAAGCTGAAAGAAAACAGTTTTGGGGAGGCTAAAACTTTAGACAGAGGTTGGCTTCCACTGCTAGCATTGCCTGGGCAAATGTAAAATCCTCAGGCAAACCCCTGCAAACCATTATTTGCTGAGGACAAACACAAACAGCAGCTCTCCCACACTGGCACTGCCACACCAAACCCATGCAATCAGCCCTTGCTCATCTGTTTGCCACATTTCTGCTTGACTTTGCTGATGAGGATTTCCAGATCCAATCCTGGTGTGTTCTCTTCAGCCTGGTTTCCAGACAACAGTTTGGAAGTCCCTAGAAAGGGACTCTATAGTCCCTATGGGCTATATCAGTTAAAATAACTTTAATGTACCCACATTTACAGAATTAATCATTTCACTTTCTTTATGATCTTCCATAGGAAACAAAGTTGAAAATTTTACATAATAACATGGCAATATACACAAGAGCAAAATTAATTTAGATGTGTCATAGGCACAGTCCTTGTGAGGCTGATTTTTTCCTCCCTTAGTTTTACCAGTGGGGGTGTTCTTTATATGCAGCAGTAATACAATTGTCTCTTCTGCAGGACATCAGCCTTGATGTGATTGGGGATCTCAGTACCATATCTAATGCAAGGACCAAAACTCAGAGCCCCAGGACCATTGCTGGCAATGAGAAAAGGTCCAGGGGAGGAAAAAATAAAAGAAACTGAGGAGATGGCTTGAGCTTGTTTTGGCCTTTTTCATTTAGCCATGCAAATGAGGAAAACAGCACAAAAAAATCAGGCAATGCAAATATCTGCAATTTTTGGTCATTATTTACATAACTTAATCACTACTGCTATTCTCTAAACAGAAGTCATTATTTACCTTGTAAGTGATTAAAGATCTCGCCTATGTAAGACAAACTGCTGCAGCACAACTAAGATAAAATTACAAATTAAAAGTACAAATTCGCAAATTTAATCTTATGTGAGATTAGCTTGGTTTTTAATTTTTGTATGCAAATTAAGCTATCTAAATGAGAGACAGGCATACAAATGTATCTGTATTAAAAGCTGGACATAATTAATTGTGCAGAATTTAAATTATATAAACTAGTGTGACTTTTCATACATAGACAAAGTCTTGGTCATCTGACATAGAAATTTGCTCCCCTAACCAGCTCACTGGCAGTGCCTTTGATGTAAAAATATACAAAAATAAATACTTGTGTGAATATTCACAATGCCTTTTCTGCAACCATTTTTCTCAATTATTGATAACAGATTAATGAGAAATTAGCAATGCAAACCCATTTCCCTCCCATTTTTATTCAACTTGTGGTTCTGTGGCATTCAGTGAATATTAACAAAGTGTTTAAAGCAGAACACACCTGTATGCCATAGAAAACATTCACTCTACTATTAAAAAAGGAAGTGGGCAAAACACACAAAGCCCACCTTTACAGCACAGCCAAGAGCAATTTCAGTTCATTGAAGAAGAAACACGTCTTTAATGATGAAATTAAGGATTTAAGAGCAAAGTCCAGTTGCACAGTCATTATACAAAGATTGTCATGAGATGATAAATAGCACCTGCTTTTGGTAGTATTCCCCCCTGTTGAGAGGCCAGGACAAGGAGGATGCAGAACTGAAACCTGAGCTTGAAGATTAATCTGGTGTTCATGGGAATTTCCCCGCCTTGCATAAAGATCTAGCTCAGAACTACAGAGAAGGAGAAAATTCAAAGTGCAACAAAAGCCTCCTAGGAATACTGGGGAGAGAAAAAAAGAGGGAAGCTAAACAAAAAACAGTGCAGGGAATTAAAAACCTACTCATGAAGGCAATAGGAGCTGAGCTGTACAGACAGCTACATGTACAAGACTTCTGCAGAGAAGCCTTACATGGCATAGCTTCAAGGAAAACGATGGATCTACCAGGGCACAGCAGAAGTCAAATCCAGGCTGACACAATCAGATATTCAAAGCACAAAGCACACCACTGCTGATTAACTCAGCACCGTGCGAGTCGATCTACGCATTTGGCACTATCTTAAATAAACATCTACATTTTTGAAGGGCGAAAATAAACCCTCTTTACATAAAAGGCAAGATCTTAAAAAATGAAATTCAGTCAATCTTCCCTTAAACCCCTGAAACTCGGTCCCAAAATTGAAATGAGTTGCTGGACTGCTGCAGAATGCCTTAAGCTTCCTGAGCAGGGTTCATACTTTCAAAAAAGGCCAAACAAATGCCAGCAATAGCAACAATCAAACTTGAGCAAACGCGTGCACTGGAAGACACTTGTCTAAGAAATTGCAGAGGGCAAAATCCTGATTTGAGAACTGCAATGCAGTACTTGTTGGCAGGGCTGTCGCTGTATTTCTTAGTGGCACTGACCCCAGAAAATGATGTCAGAACCTGGAATTTAGGAATTTCACGGTCTGTAAAATTACAGGGTAAATACCCAACCTTCAACAACCCAAAGTATTTTCAGCCCCATAAAGCACTAGTGACCTTCCAACCATTTATAGGAACAGATCCCATTCTTAATTTTGCCCTAAGGCATCATTCAACAAAAATGGGTCCCCCTCATCACACAGTACCAGACCTGAAACCTGGCTTGGTTAAACACCCACACGACCCTTTGCATTTAAAGGGATGAGCTCTCATACAACAATGCAACTCAAGATACTGCAATGCTTCCAAGAAAGCCTGTGTACTCCTGTACAGTTCCTGAATTTCCTAGGCTATAGGACCTCTCCCCATAATGTAAACAAAGCACAGCCTGTGTGCTTTGGGGCAGTCTTTTGTTACAGGGCAACAGGGTTTTGTCTGCATATATGAAAAGCCTTAAAAATGGAGGGCTGGGAGGCAGCATGAATTTCTCCTCCTGATGTACCTGGAACTGTTCTGATCCATATAGGGGACTGTGCACGACCTGCTGTAAACTGTTCAGTGTTTTTATCGTGCCCAACTGATCTTTGGGTTTGTTTGTCTCTCCCCTTTCTCAATGCAAACAGCTGACAAAGTCAACGATGACTTCTACACCAAGCGGCGCCACCTTGCCGAGCTGGCAGCCAAGGGCAGCCTGCCCCTGCACCCCGTGCGCCTGGACGACGAGCGAGCGTACACCATCGACAGCGGGCTCACCAGGCAGAACGGGCAGAAATCCAGGCTGGGCAAGATACACACGCACGCCCTGGGCTACAATTCCCACTACAAGACCTGGGATCCCACCGACCACTCCCTGAGGCGGCAAGCGTACGCAAACAAGGGCAAGCACGGAATGGGAGACCCGACGTTAAGTGACCCGCTGACAACCCGGAGCCAACACTACTTGGGCCCACAGCCATACTTCATAACCAACAGCAAGACAGAAGTAACTGTTTGAGTTTGTTTTCTTTCTTTCTTTTCTTTTTTCTTTTTTTTTTTAAAAATGAAATCCTTTAAAAACCACACGCAAATACACACACAACGCAAACACTCAACCGGAAGGCAAAAAAAAGAAATTTAAAAATATAAAATTAAAAAAAAACATTAAAAAAAAAAAAAGAAAACGGAAGGAAGGAACTTCCACCTGGACACTCTTGGTATCCAGCCAACGGTAGGCCGAAGAGTGGGTTAATACCATTCAGCAATACACACTGAAGGTTGAATTACAAACTCCATTTGTATTTCACAATGGAACACAAACCCTTGTGACTAAATTTTTTTACTTGAAACTAAAATCCATGATGAGAAGTAGCACAATCTAGAGAAACTTTATGTCTGCTTAAACATTTACACTATGTTCCTGCCTTGAGACAGAGGAAGAGAGAGAGAACAATATACTGTATTATATTATTTCAGAGAGGAATTTTGTACAAAACCTATTAATAATCCCTAGACCTGTGAAAAACCAAGAGCAAACATCTTGGTACAATCCCTAATATCTATTATTGTACTTTCACACCATCCTATAGAGAACGCAAAAAATATATATACAATAAGGGACAAAGACACTTTCACAAGGAATTTATGAAGACTGTTATGATTAAGAGCATATGGAACCTTTGTGGCTGGTAGAGAATTCTGCAGGATGATAACAAACAGCAGAAGATTTCATTTCAGTTTACTTTGTTTGATTTGAAATTTTTGGGAACCTCCAAAATAAGAAGAGACGTATCATATGACACAGAAAGCTGCTGGGGGAGTAAGGGCATCAGAATATTCCCTCTCAGTCCTCCTGTTTTCGGGCAGATGGTAACAAGTCTCACTTTGCAGACTGTCAGGATTTTTTCTTCACCTAAATGTTTTGCCTATCTTCAACTGCTTCAGACTGAAATTAAGCGTGGGTGGTGCCTTTACTGTATTACTATTGTTCAATGACAGTCTTGTTCTTCAAAGTGACCCCTCTGTTCCTTTAAGCTATTTCCTCATGTTTGGCTAAGGATGACAAGGGTTCTGCCCTGCTCAGCCTCCCCTGTTTGTCCCGAAGGGAAACTGGACTACATCTCCATGCAGTGGTTGCACAGTCAAGACTATTTAGTTGGCCCCTTCATTTTCCCAATTTAAACTTTTTCCCTCTAGTCTCTCATTTTGTATTTGCTTTTAGCCATGGTAGTTCTTTGTAGTTCAACTAAATGTTCTATGGTATATTGTCTCTATCGTTTGGCTTTCTCTAGTGGTGTTCCCTCTCGGTGGACTATTTGGTGGAAGAGTCTGATGGTCTTGCCTCAAACGTCAAAAGAGATCTGGGTTTAAACTAAACAAACAATTGGACTCGTGGTCTTGACTGTGGCTCTGATGAGCAGGATGCCTTGTTCATATGAGTAAAACCACTCCTGAATTGGGCACTGGTATTAAACTCACAGTCCTGGGCCTGTAAAAGCTTTGGCACATCCACAAAGAGACAAACAGAGTTGGGATGGGATGGCAGGCAACACATTCAGTCTTTCACTTAAATTCCTGCCCTTCCTCCAAAACGAGTCATTTGGCTAAATCCTAACTAGCTGTCTTACTACAGTTGCATTCTCACCAGCTGTCAGTTCTTCAGGAGATTCGTTTTGGAAGAGCATGCAGGGAGGAGTAAGAACTGTTATGCCGTAAGAAGAATTGGAAGTGGCGTTTCTTACTGTATTCAACTGACTGTCAGTGCTTCTTCTTAGTCAAGGATGCAAGGGCTAAGAATTTGAAATCTGGTTAAATGGAGATACCCTTTTTTTAGCTATATTGAGATTGATTTGCATCCTGAGAGCACCGGTATCTCTCCATAAGCGTGCTGCTAAATTTTATGATCCTATGTTTTAAGACTATCAGAAGTGGACAAAGACCACAAGACAAATACTTTGCACACAACCCAGATTCTCCACTATCTTACTTTTATTCCTTTAATCTTTATTGCCTTCACAACTGGCTGACTTAATTTGACCCTTTATGGAATGTTGCTGTTAATCCATATGCTTTAGATACACATTACAGCTGCACTCTAATTCACACAGGTTTCGTGTAACTTGAGCATATTTTATGTGGAAATATTTTAGTAACTGTATGTTCTGTAAGTAAACCCGTGTTAATACTTGTTAACTACAGAGTTTATGATACCAATAATACTTCCTACAATAAAATGTTTGTTTGTTTTTTAAGAATGTTTATTTGTAAACATATGTATTCACTATATTAATATGACTTTCTTACCTGGCAATAAAACTGATTCTAAGTGAATCCAACTTGCTGGTTCATTCCTAAACTTGTATCATTGGGCCAAATTTTGAGTATTAACTGAGGTTCTGGAGCTTCTCCCTGTAGCCAGTGGGGTTCACCTCAGCACAAATGAAGGTTTGCCATTGTAAACAAGAGGTTCTTTGGAAAGCAGCTGCATGTTATATGTATTATATAGGAGCTGCATGATGTTTAAGGTCCCTTCCAGCCTTAACCATTGCATGATGCTATGGGTGACTGTTAAATGCACAGCAACATTAAATACCCAAGGCACGCAAGCCTTGCAAAGCCTCCTGAGCCCTGCAAGCCTCCAAGCACCACACACCCCTTGTGTCACTTGGTCAGTTAATCACAGTTTTGAGAAACAAAAATAAAATGATAAGCATGCACAGGGCCAGATCCAGATCCTCAGGAATACATGGGAGTTTTGCAATAAGTCTAAGGATTGCAACTGCCCAGATGGAGCAAATGGAACACTGGCGTGTACTGCTTCAAAATGGTTGTATGTGCGTTACAGAAGAACCTGGACACAACAGCTGTGCACCAAGTCTGCTGGAACAAAAAGGCCTTTACAGGCTTTTAGTACTGCTAATGGCTTAGAAACCTGACAGTAAACAGAACCTCGGTGGAGGGCTTGGGCAGCTTCTCTTTGCTTTGCTAAAATGATACTGAGAATAAATTTCAGAAGAAGAAACAGAGAATCAGGATATCCAGCTTCAGAATCCCCTTAGTGCACGTCCTGGTGCAAATTCTTTAGGCAGTTTATGATTCCTAGGATGCCATGACACATTATCAGAGGGAAAACATCAATTCAAAATTGTCCAGACTTAGCCATTTTAAACAGTAGAAAAATCTCATTTTCAATAAATACCTTTATGGGTGCCAGGAAACAGTTCATAAAGGCCCCATTTCTAGTTACAGAAGCATTTTCCTGCCTCAGGTACAACTACAGAAACAACTCTAATCTGCCAGAGGGCTCAGGAGAGCCATACAGAGTGTGGTCACAGTGCCAGGAAAGCTCTGGGCAGCCCTGCAACCCACAGGGAAACCTGGGGAGCCCAGTGGAACACAAGGCTAACCTGCAGTAGACACAGCAGCTCACTGTTACAGCTCCACCACCAACCCATCTAGTGCACATGCTGTTTCTATCAGCAAATTCCTGACTGGAACCACAGATGGCAAAAAGGACAACTGCTTCACCAGTAGCAGTGTCTCTGCATAGGCTTTCATTCTTCCAGGGGAAAAAAAAACCACTCCAAAAAAACCCTCTTGAAGCTGATTTTGTGTTTCTGTGTGGTTTTTTCTCCTCTGTTTGCCTGACCCTTCTGTCAGCACGAGCAAGAACTGCACTGGGCTCCCCACAAGCATTTCTTTCATAAGGCTCTTTGATATCAACACAGATGCACTGCACTACAAAGAGAAAAGTGCACTGTCAAGAAATCATATACAGAGCTAGGGAGTCTAAAAGTCCAAAGGCTGGCTGGTTTAGAGCCCTTTACCCTGCAATGTCTGTTCTCATGACTAAATCTTTAGAGCATGATCCCCAGCTTACCAGAACTGAGGATGTGGTGGCTTATATAAATAGAGGATCAGGTCTCATGAGATTCCACGCTACAAGGTGTCTCCACAACTCAGACTTTAGATTTTAATAGATCTAGGAAAAGATTCGTGCTTTGCTCTGTTCTTATAGAATGGTTATTGAATTTTGGGTACTAAATAAATAACCCGAGTCCACAAATCCCTTTTGTACACAATCCTCCACACTTTATTTAATCCTGGTCTCTATACCTGAATACATGAAGGACTTCCAGTGATAAATATAGTCTTCACTGTAATTATATCATCTTTCTGTTTGGCATAGATAATTTTATTTTTCTAAAAACAGTTATGACAGGAAACATTATTGTATTAAACTATATAATCTCATATATCGTCCACTGCTGAAAATGTGATAATAGGACGAGTTCCACGTCACTAAAGAGTGAACATTGTTATTTTTATGAATAGGAAAGTCAGGCAGCTTTAATTTGAAAAGTGTCTGTAAACACAGCTCTTGGAATTCATGCATCATGCTTCAGAGATTTCCAGGCTCAACTTTTGCTCAGCCTGCAAGTAAGATGTGTCCTTATACCTGCCAACTTAACCTGGAACATGAGCATTAAACCAGGCCTTTCCTCCCCATCCAGCTGCACTAATGAAAGCCAGGATCAAATTAGGATACTGGTTATATCCCATATCTGCACAAAAGCTGCTGTCAGACAAATGCAGCTGATGGATCCAGCAAACACTTCTGCAGAGGATGCTCCAGGAAGAATTTGACACATCCATTCAGCTGCACTGGCCCTATCATGTTAGCAAAGCAGAAGACAGACGTATTTGTCACCAGTGACAACACTTTTAGACACTGGAAGATAATAAATCCTGATCCTAGTTCTGGGGATTCTTCCTATGTCAGAATCTGCCAAATAAACAATGCCTGAACAGGCCAGGGCTCCCTGGACAGGCCCTTCTCATCCCACCCCTGCTCTTCCAACAAGATAATGATGTTGCTTCAGGAGCAAGGTGTTCTCTATTGACTTCTTTTCATTTTTGACCTTCAGAGCTTAGGGACCCTTTCTGGGAAGAGAAACTGTAGATTCAGACTTACTTGAGTCTGAGACAGATTTAAAACTCAAATCTATTACTGCTAGTCTTGTTTTACATAACAGAAAAGAATGAGATACTACTTGTACCTAAGTGCACAAAGCAGCTGTACTAAGTCTGGTCCCTCATGGATGCATGAAGAGGCTCTGTACCTCTCTTTGTCTGCAGGTAACTTGAGGCCAATTTTGCATCCCAAACCAAAATTGTTTTGCAACAGGCTTTGGTTTCTTGGTGTTTGTTTGGAGTTTTTGTTTGATTTGATTTTTTGGGTTTTGGTTGGTTGGTTGGTGTTTTGATTTGTTTTTTTTTAAGTAAAGCTAAAATTCAATTTTTGTCTCTCCAGGGCTTTAACAATACACTGTTACACAAACAGTTGCACCTTGTCTGTTTAAGCCAACACCACCTGCCTTCACTCAGCAACTTCGCCTGCATTTAATTGTGAGAGGCACTGCTGCTCGTTAGTAGGGGTTGATGTTGTGCTGGCAGAGTTCAGCTTGTGAAGCTGCACACCAAGCCTTGTGTGCCTCCCTCCCAATAAATAAGCCTGGGAGAACAATAGGTTATTAAAAGTGATGATTTCCAATCAAAAGAGAACATCAGGCAGTGCTGCTGCTGTTTAATCTGCGGTTCAGGTACAAACTAGAACTGAAAAAGGGTAACAATCACAAGCTTTTGGTGGTCATTGGCAGCATTATTTTATCAAGGAAACAAGCCCTCCCAAGCAGCAGGTGTGGCAGTGGAGTCACTTATACTCCCTGGGCAGAAGCACATTCTTCTTTTTCCTGTATGCAGCTGTTGGCCTCATTTTCACTCTCTGGTATTTGGGCTTACACTAACATTTTGATCACAGTAGTTATTATTTGAGAGACTTTGGCCAGTTTTAGTGAATATATTCCTTGAAGTAATTGGTCCCCAGGGGAAAGAGCACTTTACCTGCTACTTTATTTCTTCAAATAAAGGAAACATTGCAAAAACTTGGCAGGTGAGTTGGAACTGTGTGATCTTTAAGGTCCCTTCCAACCCAAACCATTCTATGATTCTATGATTAATTGTGGTTTTTTTCCTCTGTCATAGGTGAAAAGAAACCAGGCTTTACTTTGTCCTTCCAGGGTTAAGGAGGGAGCTCAAGCACGGCTCCTTTCCTGTTTCTTTTCAAGACCGTGTTATAATTCAGCCAGGATTTTTCATATACACTCTGCAGGAGACTGCTCTGACTACTGAGCACAGAGAGAGCTTCTTGACTCCCTCATATACTAGGAATGAAAAAATCATGCAACTGAAAGACATAAAGGTAAACTGGACTTCTGTAGCATCAGTGCTGGCTTTGCCATGCACCACAGTTCAGTGGCTGCTTCCCACCACCCATTTGCAGGACTCAGAACTGTGTGGGGTATTTTCAAAACTGATGTTCTCCAACTCCTTCAGTCTTCTGGAGCATCCCCTCACACCCAGCACCTCACTTGGGCTCTCACCATCCATACCAATGTATTAGTCTTGGGGAAAACCCCGTCTCTCTGTGTACACATGTGTATGCACAGGCACATTTTACAGCAGATACCTGAGCTTTGTAGCCTGACTCCCTAAAACACGTGTGTTTGCAACACCGTCAAAGGGTAAGACTGATTTGGAAAATCCACTAACTGTCTTGCTGCTTTTTAGGGGCCTTACATCAGTTTTGAAGACAGAATTTATATCCCAAATTTACTTTACTTCTTTTGAAAATGAAATACTAAAGAACATGACATTCCATAGAAGAGAGAGTCTAAGCTTCAGGGATGAAAATTGTCCTTTAAGGCTGTAATGTATTTTACCATTACTGCTTGGGGAATGATAATACCAAGGATGATAGAGAGGAACTTGACAGGATTCATTAAGGCAGAGACAGCATGTGTGTGCTATTATGCACAAGACTCTGCCCAAGTCTGCCTGTGCAGAGAAAACTGTTCTGGTTTTTACTAACAGTGATTTACGAGTTTGTGGTAGTTGGGTTTTTTTAACTTTTCTAAGAGATGAATCTAAAAAGCACAAAAGTGCCCTGTTGAACACAGCAAGTGGCACAACAATGTCCAGCATGACTCTAACAGCAAAGGCCTTGATCCTGCACTGCTGAGTTAGTGGCAGATTTGTCGGCGTGGGGAAGACCAAAACCCACAGACAACACACATTCACTCTTTGATATGCAGAACTTTCAGGCTCCACTACAAGTGATTTTTCTCAATCTGACACCAACTAAACGGTATAGAAACGGGAAGGCAGCAGATCCAGCACAGGATTGCACACATCTTCCAGACTGAGTTGTGGCTGAGGCTGCAGCCCAGCAAAATAATGGCTGCAACATTGCCTTGTAGCAAAACACAATTATCCTGCCAGCAACTCATCTACCTGGTTGTCTCATAATTTTGACACAGCTCATAACGAGCAGGGAAGACTCCACTCTCGGGCTGTTGCTTGGCTTCAGTGTGGAAGTTCAAAGCCCTTGTGACAGACAGCTACTCCAGCCAGCAGGATACACAAGTCTGCACGAAGTCGAAGTGCAGGTATAAATCTTACTGCTTCCTACAAGCAGCAACCAAACATATTGAATTTCAAGGCCCAGTTCCAATTCCCTTGTCATTTGCTGCCTAGCTACTTCAAAACTGTCTGAGACACTCTTTAGCCTTGACTCTCAGTTAATATTTAGCTGTTTACCTATTAAGATGTTTTTCGTGTTTCTACACAAAGTCAGTGTCACACTAAATACTGATATTTCTCTGCCTGTTACTTCACTGTGTACAATGTATTTTATTATTAACTGATAATTTTATTAGATGAGATATCATTCTTGGAAGACATTGAAGGAGTATTAGCAGAAAATTCTGCTTTATCACCACCAAATTTACTGATAATCACAGTTCAGTTACCTTCAGGGTTTCAATTCGTTGATAGGTTAGTAATATAAACATTTACTTTTTGAAAAGCTTCTGTGTACACTATAAAAGCTATTCTGCCCACATTTCTTTTCATAATAGGCAGAGAATACATGTACATTTGCAAAAATGTTGTGTCTGTATGCGACGGATATGTGTCTGTGAGTGAACAGGTAGAAGAGAGGGGGTGCTACACTTCAGTAAAGTGATAATATCAAGTGTTTCTCCAGCTCAAATACCATTCCTCATATCTATAATATTACAGCCACAGCCACTGTATAATAATACTTTCTCATACAAGAATACTACAGAGGTTGAAGTGTAGCCAATGCATTTAATTAACTTCAGGGAAAGATGAAGTTGACTTTCCAATAATGATTTCCAGTATGTTCTACTGCATTTGTTCACTCTCCCACAGTGACCTTTGAGGATGGGTCACAGTTTCAGAAAAAGGTGAGCTACAAAACTGCACAGCTATTCTGTGTGAAATATTACAGTCATCAACAGCCTCAAAAACTCTTTTCTGTTGTCTTATCTGAAAATGAGAGGAATATGTTTTGCACCTTGTATACATATATATATATATAGGAGAAAAAAAGAAACAAAAAAAGAGACAAACACAGGCCAGACAGCCTGGTGTGCAACACCTCCTGTGAACGCTGTCAGCAGCACAGAACACTCACCAAAGAGCACATTACCAACAGAGGCAAATTGCATTAATATGTTTCAGCAGACAGAGGATGTTACTTCATAAAGATATAATGTTTTTCCCTTTCTCCTCTGCCCTGCCTTTGGAGTTTGGTTGGGTGTTTCTCTTTGGCTGGTGGATTTTGGGTTTGCCAACATCAGAATGGCCCTATTCCTGCCAGCAACAGAAAGCAGAGGAAAAACCAGATTGTCAAAAATATCCACTGGATCAAGAGAAAGGTTACAAAACTTCCAAAGTGACTAAGCCTCAGTAAGAAAAAAACATAGAGACTTGATAGTGTTGCCTGTTAATAACTAGAGAAGTTTTACACCATCTGCTAATTTCCCCTTTGTCAGCTGCACAAGGGAACCACATGAGAGACACCATAATAAACAGAGGTATTTTTTCCTCTCTTGGAGATCATAAGTCTCCAGAACCTGTGGCATATATGTTCACTTACACCCAAGCTGTTAATATATACAAGTGAGAAGAGAACCAGTATTTTTATCAATGTGGAATAGCAGCTGAGACAGACAACACAACCTCCGCAGAGGGACATATCCATATGTTACACAATAATGAATGCCAGAAAAATAATAGTGGTGGGGCTTTTCTTGGAGAACTCTATTCAAAGGCATTTCAACTAGAGGTCAAAAAGCTATTATCCATAAAGACTCTGCAAAAACTGACATAGCACAAGATCTTAAAAAAAACCCAACACAAAGCATCTGGAGAGTGCACGCTCTACATTAAGTCCTAGACCTGCTTTGTTATCCAGTTGGGACACACACTTCCTCCTGCCAAAGCCCTACTATGCATATACTATATTTCTTGATCTTTTCTGTTGCCTAGTAAAGGTTTTTGAATTTGCTGCCAATTCAACCCCTGAAGCACAGATGGGAATAAAAAGCATCTTATCTCCCAGCATACGATTCCATATCATGTTTTCTACTATTTTCAAGCTGTACAATCTCTCAAGCTGCATGACATGCCTGTTTCCCTTGGGAGACTATTTCACATACACACAGAATCCTAATTCCTCGGTGTATATTCCTGTATGTAAGGCTTGAAGCTGTGATAGAGAAAGGAGCCCTCTGCTCTCATCTGTTTTCATCTCATTCTTTCAGCAACAGGAGGAAGAATTGCCAGAAAGCTGTTTCGTAGGTTCTCATCCAAAACTTCAGCCTGACTGGAGTGCTAGCAGGGGAGGCACTTCTGGGGCTTTGTTGGGAAGCAGAGAGAATTTCTCCTGGGCATCCTGATAGAGGGGCAGATTTCTGTCCTGAATTCACCCTGGGACATCTTAAAAGTCAGCTTCTCGTTTCTAATGGTAAGGTCCCCAAACCAAAAGATGGCAAGTAGCAGTAGACATCATTTACTTTATCAAGATTTCTTATTCTGTTGTGTCGTTTTCATAACAAATTAGGGAGATGTGGGTTAAATTAGTCTACTGTAAAGCATGACCATAATGGAACAACACAGTTATCAGTAAGCCTCTAATAAACCACAAAGAGGAATCAAGCAACATTCTTCAGAAGTCTACTTTAAACTATCAAAACCTATTTGCATTTCATTGCCTATGTCAGTAAGGAAAAGTATTAAATTTACAGGTAACTCCCATCAGCCTAAAAAAAGGAAAGCAATATAAGAATTAAAAAGTGTTCATCCCATGGCATGGTGGTATGAACTAATCAGGATGGTGTGCTGAGGACTATTGCACAGTATCACATACACACAGTTATTAGATATTAAACACAGGAATAAGAGCATAGATGTACAAGTTTCAGAATAGCAGCTCAGGCAGCAGAACTGCAAAACACAGGGCTTGGAATTATAACACTATACAAACTGACTGTGAGTCAAACAAATCAGACAGGGGGGAGTTAAATACTAAAATCACATGAATTAATCTTCCCACTCGGCTCAGATGCAATAAAGCCTCACCTGGAATACTGTGCCAAGCCTTGGGCATTGTGCTTCCAGGGATACAAGGGTCAGTTGGAGAGTACCAGCAAAGAAAAAAATCAGTAAGGTTATTGTAATCAGTTATTACTTAACCAATCAGTATGAATAAGAAAAGGTGTAGAAAAAACAAACTGTGAGGAAAACAATGAAAAAACTACAGTTGTTTACGCTACAGAACAGATAATGGAAGAGAGATACTATGTACAGATTACATCTTCTGTAACAGAGGCTGTGAAAAGAGCATAAAGCTGCTCATGACTAGAATACTCAAAGAGTTAGATATCTTCTTCCTGAAGAAGGGAAGGCTCATAGGAAACCTCACTGTATTATTCCAGTACATTAAAAGGTGGTTAAGAGGGGATGGATGCTCTGTTTTCACAAGGAGCCACATGGATAAATAAGGTACAGCAGGATGTAAGTTGCACTGGGAGAGGTTTCATCTCAATAAAAGAAACAATTTGTTTACAGTGAGAACAATCAATCACTGTAACAAACTTGCCAGGGATGTGGCAGAGTCCCCATCCCTGGATTTTCAAGACCTGAATGAACAGGGTGCTGGATCATGCCATCAGTGCTCCCTTTCCCATGTAGGGTTGGATCAGATGGCCTTTCAAGGTCCCTTCCAGCCTGGGTTATTCTGAGAGTCTTCAGCCTCTCTGCTTGTACCACTCTCTGGTTATACCTTACTGCAGGTAAGGAGTGACACATACAGACATTGGGGTTGACACTGGTCCCTTGATATTTAAAAAACACAGAGGTTTGGTTGTTTGTTTTTTTTTAATAAGAAGACACAATATATTCAATAACTGACAATAATTCACATTTTAGATTACATTATTATATCTATATAAAGAGTTGCTGAAAAGAGGAAAATAATATACACCACCAGAGACAGGAAAAACTCTTGTTGGTGTAAGTGCAATTTAGTCAAGTATTAGAAGAAAACCCTTTTGAGTGGCGTGGAATGACAAGCAATGAAATGCATTATATACAGAGGCTGTGGAGTTTCCATTGCTAAATGATTTTAAAGAAACATTGAACTGATTCTGTCAAGAATGATTAGATACTCTTGAACCCTTCTGGAAGAAAGATGGGCCATTCAAAGGCCATTAGAGCTCTTCTATTATTTTCTCTTCCAGGCCTAAAGCAAAGATGGGGCAGAAAGCCTATTCCCCTAGGAATGAGGTTTTTCCCACGTTTCTTTCATCAGTTAGCAGCAGATGAAAGCTGCAATTAGTGGCATAAAGGTATCTGATGTTTCCCCAAAATTCAGAGTTGTTACACTGCAATTGCAAATCGGTGCATAACGTGTCCTAGACAGATTTACACAGCAGCTAAAAGCACATATATTCAGACACACCACAGACTGTCTGGGAACAAAGAATCCTGAGCACAAACTATTTTAACCGTCTTATTATACATTACCAATATCAGCTTCATTCATACATTTCACAGTAGCTCTTTCATTCCGTGTCCTCACCTGGCAGCCAGCCACAGTCTTTGAAAGGTCAAACCCCTGATCTCCACTATAACATCCCCCACAGATGACGTGATCTCAGAGGTAAGAAAAGAACCTGCCTCTACAAGTCAGCTTAGAGCTACAGTCTGAGCAAATCGTGACTCTGAATTCCAGGAAAGCATTGGAAAGGGCAGAAGAGTACAGAGGGGAGGGAGGAAAGGCTTTGAACCAAGAAGTAAGACTGAGTTTCCAAAACACACAGGTTTCATTTCCTGGTCTGAAATGGACTCCCCTGCATCATTTAGGATGAATCAGCTCATTTTCTGTGGCATTAGTTCAGTCAAAGCGTGGGGATATAAATAACCTGTGTGTAATTTCACTGTCGATTCCCTGGGACAAATAATCCAGTCCACACCATTAAAGAGAGAAAGGTAAGGAAAGGAATATGTTCAACTGCTCCCAACAGAGTTCATAGACACACCCTATGCAGTCCTGGGAAGCATGCACAGGGTTAAAGCTCCAAACAGATAAATTCACTGAGAATTTAGACAGTGATGTCACTTTGACCAAAAGTTGGCCTTAAGATAAATAAATGGGCTTTCACTATTCCCTGCAGGCACATTTGCTGTCCCTTGGCACCAAGATGAAATCATAATGCTTTGTAATTACAGATAAAAGGGATTTGACATGAGAGCTCTCCAAATGAGCCAAACATCCTGGGAAGTGAAAAAAAAAAACACCCAAAAAACTAACAACTTGCTTGCATGCTCATTCTCCAGACTCGAGAATAACCATCAAGACAATTTTCTTATTATTAGCAGCTGTTCAGAAATCAGTACTAGATTCATTAGTTAAATCAGTGGGCTTTCCCAGAAAAAAAGAAAATGGAAAGAGGAGGATTTGAGAATAAATTAGTCAGAAAGCAACAATGTCAAAAACATGAAAATCTACAGCTCTGTCACGCAGAAATTACACAAAAACAAATGCCACAAACAAAAGATATATTCCAAGCATAAATGAATAACTTAGAGTGCAGCCAGCCATTCTTTTGACAGCACAGAGGATGGACTCAGCTACTCAAGCAAAGACTCCTCTGAGAAAGATTACAGGGATGCAACAGAACAAAGTAAGGAAACGTTCTGCAGTGCTCTGTCTGTAATTTAAACACAGCTCTAAATTACAGTTAAGGAAACGTTGCCATCACCCTACAAAGGACAGGATGAAAAAAAGTGACCTACAGTCTTTGTCTTCTTATTTTCCTAAGGCAAGGTCATGAAGCATATGAGTAAGTTGTTAAAAATGCCCCCTGTAACCATTGTTACAACACTGCATGGCAGGGACAGTTGGAACTGCCGGGCTGGGCTTTGGTGCCTCTCCACATGTGCTCTCAGGATTCCTTCTGCAAGTATTGACTTTTTTGACCTGGTCTGGAGTTCTGGGCTGCTGCCCACATCAGACCTCTTCCTGCAGCAGAGGCATTTAGACAGCTGGTGAGACTGACAAAAGAGACTCCTTCCCACTTCCAGATTACTGGTATGAACCCACTAGAGAGAAAAAGCACTGTGAAGTAAATGCAAGTTGAATTTACATCAGCAGTACAGATGTGCAGAATGTAAAGAATAGCCCAAAGCGTGCCTGTATACATTTTAATTGCTGAAGTAGAAAAACTGTTTAAAAATCTAATTGCAAATACCTTACAGAAAAAAAAAAAGCATGGCAATTCTTTTCTCCATGAGTTCACCATTAGCAAATGAGGCCCACATTAGGTAACTCAAATTAGAAGTAGCTCTGATTATTTTAATTCTATACCTTAAAGCCTTTTCTAAAAGATTAAAACAAAAGCATCCTGTTTCCTAGGATGAACCGGTTTCTCCCAGGTATTTTATTTTAAAATGTGAAATACTTTGGCTTAAATAACATAAACTACAGATGTGACCGCAAATATGCATCTGAAAAAAAGTAATCACACCTAGTTTAGAACTTCATATAAGTTTTGGTCACTAATTTTCTATCTGCTGTCAATGCTTTTTTGATATTGCTTTGCCCTGCTTTTGCTGTTTGTATGCAAATAATTGCCTTCAGTTTTGTAAACCTACATCATGGTCTTTATTAGTAGAGTGCTGGGAGGTGTGTTGAAAGAGGAACATTAAAATAGGACTTTTATTCTCACTTGTCCTGGTGAGGATTTTCTCTCACCATACTTTAGTTTTCCATAAGTGACTTTCTGCACCTCACAAGCAATCTCCAGCTTTGTAAGTAGTAGCAAAATACACATGACTGGATAAAACGTGATCTCCAGCTTTAATGGAAGGTTGCAATGAAGACAGATACTTCATAAACGTCTAGAAAGATGGATAGCAAGTCAGACAGCATTAAAAAAAATAGACAGTATCAATCTACATAATATCATTCCCTGTCAAGAAATGGCCTATCTTAAATGTGTATAAACAGTAATATTATTCATGGTTAAACCACAGTGTAATTGCTTGCTGGATTTGAATGAGGTTTCCCTGAATATAAATGAAGAGACAAAGAGAAGATAAAAGAAGCATCTGAAGCTAGAAACCAAACCCCTAAAATGAAAATGATCAAGTCAGATACATTTCCTTTTATTGTGTGCGTGAATACGAGTGATTATTAAAGCAACAGATCTATAACAGTAGCCAGAGTGAAGAACAATGCAGAAAGAAAAGTGTTTTCAAATTCCATTCTGCCAATGTGCCTCAGCCTTGACACTCAGCATTATTGTCAGTGGAACCCTAAGCCTCTTTTAAACAGTCTTGAAATTGCTTCAAACTGTATCAGAAAAACTGGTGATTTTTAGGAAGATAAATGATTGCAGAACCCTCACAAATCCATATTCCTTTGAGCTGAGGGAAAGCTAATACCCAGGTCACTGGTGCTAAGAGGCACCAACCAGTCCTGCCACATCTCCAGCATGGTGATTATTAACTGAAAACTGTAACAAGGAACAGAAGGGAATTTAATCTGCCTTTGTCAGTGTGTTGCCGTGATTTGGAGCAAACCCAAGTGAGTAGCAATGTTCAACGTGTAATTCCCTGGGGGGGAGCTGGAGCAAGAGGATTATGCCTAAACCCTTCCAAAAATCAGCTGCTGAAAATGCAGAAAGCCCAATCTGTGAAGTGATCCCCCTGAACTGCATTCCCACATCATCCTGGAACACGATCCACTGCGCTCCCAAGGCAGGCAGAGACCAGCACAGAAACTGTCAGGAAACCCTGACAACAGAAAATTCATCCAGAAACAGCTTGAAATGAGAAGGCAACCTCTGCTCTGGCAGCCCGGACAGGGAGGGTGGGAGGACTGGCATGGCAGCCCAGAAGAGATGTGGCAAACTCCCATCAATGAAAAAAAAACCAAGAAAAAGACAGTTTGTCTTCTGCCAAACAGGCATCTCTGTATGGAGCAGATGGAGTTTGGATTCCTCTGGGCTAATCCAGGCTGTTTTCCCCCAATATGGCCATCAGGACAATGTTAATAACAAAATACAGCAGCAAAGACTAAGGGGCAGGAGCAAGGAAAATTTGACTTCATCCCAAGAAAACCCCATTGGAGTTTGCAGCAGCAGCCACAGGACAGTGGATGTATCAGCTTCCTTCTCAGTCCACACCACAGCTGAATTTCTACAGAGATTAACTGAGCTGGACACAGTTTTCCCTTTATTCTCTCACCTCCTCCACCAAAGAAGGAACTGAATTCAGATTTAAGAGAAAGGCAGACTCTGACATTTGCTTTATGACACATGATTACTTTTGATTCAATATGTCAGAAAACTTATTAAATAATTTTGAAATATTTCTGCTCTGGGCATTTAAACTTTCTAAAGTATTTTAATTTTCTAAATTTAGAAATGAAAAGTTATCATTTGGAAAAACTGGATGTTCATTTCTCTGTTTAATTAAGACTGATGAATCTGAAAAAAATTTTAAAAAATATCCAAGCTGAAAAATTATTCTTAAATGGCATTTCCCCATGAATATTTTGTTTTGACATCTTGGCAACATTTCACTATAGCTGTTTTCTTGATAAATGTACAATTGACTCGAGCTCCTGACACAACAATATTAATATCTGAAACTGTCTCCAAGTGGATGCTTAATACGTATGCAGGGTCCTCATTTCAGAAAGAGAAAAGCAGCTCATATCCTTCCTCCAACACTTTTGAAATACAAGCAAATTTTGGAAAAAATCAAAGGATTCTAAAAGCTTTCATTTACAGTAAAATATATACTGGGCTCAACCTAAAATTTGATATTTCTACTTTATAAAATCCAGTTGTACTTTCCTCCTTGTTTATTTGTATGGAAAACTGTGGAGTCATTCACACTGTTAGATATCAACTGAAAGTATATTTTGTATTGTTCAAACCTAGACATGGCCTCCTTCTGTAATAACAAAAATACTTATTTAGAAGTTTCCGAGATCCTGTTTCACAACGTGTTCCAATATAGTGAGGAAAAAGGAAGCCAAACACTTTCTATATCAATACTTGCAGGAATTATTCAGTGCATTTCAGACTCTACATGTTGCAAATTTTGATCACAGCAGATTATTTGCATAGTGTCATCTTCCAAAAATATAAGAGCCACTTATAAATACAACTACAATTGGAGCTTAAGAACGTCTAAGATCAGTAAAAAGAAAGAAAAGAATTGATGCCAATCATACTGAGAAAAAGTCATAATTTTGGCATTTCAATGCTTTCAAAACTTGCTGTGTTTAAAACAAATTTCCTGGCAGATGGGATTCCAAAACTTAGTTTTCAAATGCTGAGGTTCATTTTAATTTTATTCACTCAAATGTTAAATCTTGGACAAACATCGTTAAAAAGATTAAATCAAATCAGGCATAGAAATTTCAACAGAAACACCTGTGCCATCTAGAGTAGCAACGTTTGAATGAATACATCTAGAATAATATCTATTATTGAAGCGTTAGAGATGGCAAATGTTTAACCAAGGAGATAATCCTGAAGCAGTCCAGCAGAAAGACAGGGTCAAGGGGAAGATCACTTAAATAGGAAAATAAGAATAATACAGGATCACCCTGACTCTTCTCTCTGGCAATGGGTAGAAAAGCTCAGAAGTAGGAGCAGGTTTGAGAACAGCATAAGAACAGGGGGCACAAACTACACTTGTACTCTCCTGGCTTCCAGCAGTTTGTAGTTCAGGATCTTCTGAGCCAAGTATGACATCTTTCTTTTTAATAATTTTCATTTGATTCTTTTTCTTTCACTATTTTTCTCAGTCACCTTTTACAAATGCAAATTTTTAGGACCCTCAACACCTGCAGAAAGACATTCTGTAACATTTTGTATTTTATGAAGGATAAGCCCCTTTGCATCTACCTCCTGCTAATTTCATTGGATGCCCTCTGAGAAATTTGTAAGATCAGTTGGATTTAGGCTGAGGTGAAGTTGTGAACATAAGATTAACTGTTCTTTATGAAATTCTTATATCCATTTATTCACATTATATTTGATGCTCTGTAAGTGAAAATATGTGTATTTTAATGGGTAATTTAATTAAAGCTTGGGGACCCCTGGTGGCCTAGTGGTTAGCGTGCAGGACCCTCACCTCTGCGACCCAGGTTCTAATCCAGCCAGTCCCCCGGGCAGATGGAGTCCGTTAGCCCTGTGAGGCCATCCATCTATGAGAAGGACACTCTAAACAAACCTACGTCCTGAGGACCTCACTGCCATTGTCCAAGCTTGCTTGGCCCCGGCAGATGAACCTTAGGATTAAAGGGTGGGCTCAGTTCAGCGCAGGCTGTGTCTCAC
Organism: Neopelma chrysocephalum; assembly: GCF_003984885.1. Taxonomy (NCBI): domain Eukaryota; kingdom Metazoa; phylum Chordata; class Aves; order Passeriformes; family Pipridae; genus Neopelma; species Neopelma chrysocephalum. The sequence continues at coordinate 1,382,463 of NW_020897724.1, forward strand.
CTAAAAAATCCATTGCGCAGGCTGGAAAGGTAAAAGACCTTTCCCCAAATCTTCGTTCGCGAAGATGGGCCATTATTATTATTATTAATTAAAGCTTAAGGTTACGAAAAAGCCAAAAAAGGAGGGGTACAGAAACACTAATACAGAAATAGTGAAGAAAGCCATACAGATCTGGAGACAGAGAGGGACATCCTGTCTTGTCTCCTAAACCACTCCTGCTAGTCCCCAAGACCCTGGTCTGGAACTTCTTCTCTCATGATTTGCAGACATCTAGGGGTCTGTGGGCTGCTTTTACCACCTCAGGAAGAGGTAATTAAGAGAAGCAAATGTCTCATCAATAGCTTCAAACCTATTATGCAGAGGTCTACTTCTCTTAGAAAATCTAAGCTGGGATTTAAAAAGCCCAAACCCCACATTGCAGTCAGATCAGAGCAGACAGCTGTGTTGAGGAATTAGACATAAAGCTCGTTGAGCTACAGGGAGGCTAATGGAAATATTGTACATCATTGTTTTAAAATGATAAATAATAGCTGAAAGATGTTTTAACTCAAAAGGAAACATGATCCTTCCCTTTCACAAAGGAGGCTGTACAATGGATCCTCCCCAATGCCAGGAAGCTCACAGAGGTAGCAACACTTTCCCTTTGATTTTGCTGCAAGTCCCCTTTTACTCTTCCACATGGCCGTGCCCTGGCAGGAAGCTACTTGAGAACAGATGTGTGTTTAAACTTCAAAGCAAGGTGGGCAGAGCAAGAGAAACAAGTGTAAGGCTAAAGGTATTGCCATTGGATCCCTTCCTTAACTGCACCATTACAAGCAGAGTCAAGTAGCTCTCTGAAGAGTTTCTTTTCCAAAGCAACACTGACACAAATGAAAGGAGAAATAACAATGTTTGAGTCAATGAAATGTAAGTTAATTAGCTTCTAAAGAGCTTCAGGATGTCAGGCTTTAAGATAAATTTTATCCCTTTTCATTAAAAATAAAATAAAATGAAGTCTTTAATGGCCTGGTTTCCCGGGATCTCTGATGGGAACGGGAGTTTGGCAGTGGTTCCAGAGATGTCAGCCAAGGCGTCAGGCAGAGAATGTTACTTTAATGAAGGATAAATGGCAACAGATTTAAAGTCAGCAGGTATGTAACCTAGGGACATGGAGGCATTAATTAAATCAGTAAAGCCAGGAAAAAGCTCAAGAGGAAAACCCTAAACAAGAATTTGGGAAGCACAGATAAGGTTTGATTTTCTCGCTGCCCAGCTTGTGCCTCCAGCAATTCAGCCCCTGAGATGCAAAAAAGCTGTGAAACGAGCTATCAGAACACTTGTCAATCACTGGACAAACTGTATCATGGTCAAAAGGTACTTCTAGGGCCTGCAGGAAAATAAAGGAATGAATATATGATGCATGTTTATCAGTGACTAAGCAACTGCAGTTTTGATTATTGCAGCAAAGAGGCTTAAACAGAAGGGGGAGAGTGATAATGGATAAGTTAAGGATTATAATTCTTACTCTTTTCATTTCAAAGACTTTTTTTTTTGTTTCAATTGCATTTGCTAATTTTCATGTTATGGGAGACTTTCTGTATTATGGGGAGAAGGGAGGCCATTCTGCAAATTGTTTTTTGAAGCTATATCAGGTGGTGCTGTTTTTAATTCCATATTGATGAGTTTGAAAGTTAAATAGGCAGAGATACATATTTATCCCTGGAGATGCCTGTTCCTCTTTGAGGAAGATACGATACAGAATGAGAGAATAATAATCTAGACTCAGAAGAAATCTAATAGTCATATCTTTTATGAAATTATTCATAAAATAATCTGAAGAAAGTCTAAGAGCACACAAAGTGTGATTATATATTTTTTGTATATGTATGTATAACCTGTACACTTTGTGTGGAAACTGTTTCACCTGTGGAAATGAAAGTTAAAATCCACCAAATTAGCAGTTGCCTGGAGTCTTTGTTATTGGTCTGAGCAAGAATGACTAGTAAATGAGAATTAGCTTCCAACTTTGGTCTATATAATCTGTACTTTATCAGTTCAATCTGGAAGCAAATTAAACACATCAGTACTTATTCTCTGGATATAAATCTCACCTTACTATCATGTGAAGAAGTGTTGTCCATCAAGATAATCAATATGGAAGATTAATGCTCTCACCTCCTTAGGTCAAGTTAAATTAAGATGATGGTTAAATGGAAGATACACGGTTGATGTTCAAATATGTTCTAGAGATCCAAACCCACTAGCTTAGAGCAGGAGTTGGTGTTTCTATCTCTACTTGTTTTTATTATGTGAATGTAACAATTTGAAAGGACCTGGCTTCAGATCAACTTTCAGCAAAGCAAGAGCAACACAAAGAAGATTATTTCACTCTTTAAAAATGAGGTGGAACAAAGGGAATATGGAATGCAGTGCTCTAGTAGTCAGAGAAATGTAACATTAGAGAGAAAGTAAATAGAGCATCATAACACAGCAGCTGAAAATGCAGTCGGGTTTTCAGAGCATTATTACATCAGATTGGTTTAATTACCAGTAATAGATAACACATGTAACCAGTTTTCAAAACAATGGATCAGACATTATTAGTGTGCAGACCATGCCCTAATCTGCATTCTTAGTGACACTGAAGTCAGTCTAGAACCCTAATCCAGAAAAGGCTCCTGTTCCCTGGATTTTGGAAGAGGTGAAATGGGGCATAATGGGCAGATCAGCAATGGAAAGAGTTGCTCAGAGTGACTAATGCAGCCACCTCAAAATACCAGAAACAGACGACAGATTTCCACAAGAAACCTTTTCTCAGACGTTTGCAGCCGTTCAAATGACAGATATTTTGCATTTGCTTCTCCGTATCTTAATGTGCAGCCAAAAGAGGATTTTTTCTTCAGTATGTTACTTTTCTACAAAGCCCTCAAACCGAGGGAGAAGTTCTATGCTTCAGTTATTTAATTTATTCATGAAATATTTTGCATTTCATAACTTCCCTCCCCCCCCCCGCAAATAACCCCAAGCAAAATTAGCATAAAAAGTGGTGTTTGGGAAAGGTATTTCAAATTATTTGCACTGCACTGAAAACCTAGCTGAATAATGAAATTCACTTAGTTAGGCTTTGATGCCAAGAGCCTAAAAGAGTTTTCTCACTAGCAGAAACCTTCTATTAGTGAAGAGTTTACCTGGAGAAAACTAGATCAAAACAACTCCAAGTGCTAATTATGTTCTGCATATGAAGTTGCTCCACCTTCATAAGCACAAATAATGAACGGACAGATTTTTTAATAAACAACTTCTCTAACAGGAAATTAGAAATGTACATCCCCATTGAAGAGAAAATAACAGCAGAGCTCCTTTTTAATTCACTGAAAACAATTCAGCAGTGAAGTCAGAATGGAAGGAGAGATCAGTTACAAGAGACTTGTGCATTAGTAGCAAAACTAATCTGCATAGGCACGTTGTACAGATTCCTCCAGAGCCCAAGTTAGAGGAAACAAGATGTGACAAAATGGAAGAGCTGCAAATGAAAAAACTGGAAACGTTTGTGAAAAGGCTCAGTACTTCTGCAGCAGACTAATCAATCACCTGGTAAGTAGGTGATCAACACACATGGGAATTCTGGCAGTGTAATAACAGGTAGATAAATTGTGTGATACAATTTTGCCAGTTCTGCTGCTCCCAGTGCAAAGCAGCCATTCGTTGTGGGGATGACAGTTATACCCCCTGGCCATCACCACTAATTAAATCGCTATCTTTCCCATTCCATTTTTTCCCCAGATATAGATGCGATCAAAGATAGAACAATATAAAGAAAGAACAGGAAACTAGATTTAGGTAATAATTTTAGAAGCAAAGGAGGTAGCGTGAGATATTAATGCATTTCCCCTTGGAAAACAAAGTGTGCTTCTGACAAGAAGACAGGTGCAACAGTGTGTGAGGTGATGTGTGTACCACCATAATGCTGTAATCAAACCCTTGAGCCTTTCACAGCTCCTACACTTGCTAGAAAAGTGCAGAGCACACATAAAAATGGGAATAGTTTATGGACAATACGTTTATATTTTCTACAACGTGGTTGCAGCACTGGTGGACAGCCTTGTCTCTAGGGAGCGAGATGTGGATTTGATGGATGGATAAGGCATTGGCAGAATGGTCTCACTCAGAGAGCTGCAGACAACGATGTCCAAGTGCAGAGCAGTGACAAGTAAGGTTCTCAGGGGTCACTCCTGGGACTGGTGCTGTTTAATGTCTTTGTTGGTGACATGGGCAGTGGGACTGAGTGCACCCTCAGGGGAAGGAGATAAGGTTCCCTCCTTAAGGTTCCTTCCAACCCAAACCATTCTGTGATTCTATGATTATGTCATTTCTCTATGATTTACTCATTCTTCTCAAAAGTACTTCAGATTTCACCTCACTGTTAATGAACTTTTCCAGATCAGTGGCTCAGCAGATCTTTGTGTCACAGCCCAATAGGGAGTCTGTCCATCATGAAGATGATGTGCCTGCTTCGGTCTCATGAGCCTGATCCAGTAAAACCAGGGAGGCTTAAGGAAAAGGTGGAGTCTTTGGCTTCTGAAGCATTTCATAATGGGTCTTTAATAGCCTGCAGTACTACATCTTAAGTTTTAATGCTGACAATTATCTTGCTGCCTACTCCTTTTTGGAAAAGAACAATGACCTCCATCCATTCTTATCACATTTTTTCTTTAAAACAAAATAAAGAAAAACATGCAAAAGCCCCTCACTGCACAGGCATGCAAAATTCAGAAAATGAATATAAGAAAGCAGAGCTTTGAATTAAAAGTGGGACTGCAGATCACCAGTGCAAATTAAAAAGAAAAATACAACATCCAGTTCTTAGGGAGTAATTGAATCCCACACTTTAGTCATATTAACTAGCAACCTAATGTCCTGGCACACTTCCTTGGGCTAGATCCTGGAGCCCAGATTTAGCACAACACACTTCTTCAAGCCTAAGCAAAGGGTACAAGGCACGTTCTTAATTGCAAATGTCTGTTGCTGTGCTGGGTATCGAAAAGGAGGGTCTGAAAAACACCAAAAGTCACTCCCTGCACAACAGCCCTCCATCTGCAGCTCTCTGATCACTCATATTTTTCCCTAGTAGCTCTCTAAGTACTGACATATCCTTGGAGGAATTTTGCAGCTGAAGACATGACTGCCCCAAGCTGTCAACCTCGACCTTTTCACAGAGGTCACTCACAACAGCAGCTTAACAGGAGATGCCAACCCGTCAGCAGAGAGAGGCGAGCGGAGCACACACGTCCTGCTCTGTCAGCTCTCGCACGGGCACAGTGACCTGTGGCACAAAGGATGGTGATAGAACACCACAAACTGCTGCAGCAACGTCCATCACAGCGTGTCTGCAGCCTAAACATGAGCCTTTACCATGAAAGGGGTTTACAGCCTTTTAACTTTGGTACAGCAAGTATTATACCTATGAGCAATCTGGCTGAAATGAGTGTCACTATACAGATACATATATTTTTTTTATATATTTATATATATGTCTATGTAAGAAGGTACTTGCTTAAATGTTGTGCTGAATTGGGTTTTAACACCTTACATATTGGTATTTATACAGCAATTAATGAAGAAAAAAGCTAGAACATACCAGCACAACTCCCCTGGGAGACTGAAACAATCATGTAGCTGACACATGGTTTCCAACAAGACATGCCAACTAAACAGAAAATAAAGGGATACAAGCCCTGATACTTCCAGATATGAAATAATCAGTCTCAGGATAGAAAGCAGTACTATCCTAAGAGCTGAATATCCAATGGCTCACAACAGGTTTCTTGTGCTTGATGACAGTATGGCCACAGAGGACACACACACACACCAGGTCTGACCCACTGAGGAAGCTCCTGGTTCTTTAAAGGATGGAACCCTTTTGGCTCCATAATTCCTATTAAAGTGATTAATGCTGGGGAGGGTTCAGATGGCTGGAGGACAGAAAGTTTGTCTACATGCAGCTATTAATAATCACCCTTTGTTGATTTGGTACAGCACTCCCCAGACAGAAATGTAGACAAAAACAGGACTAAGGAGCTGGTTAAAGAAATTCCTGCAATATTGGCAAAAAATGAGCAGGTGACCGTGGCACTGGCACAGGAGCCTGTCCCATACTCCATTCCCTTCTGCAAGGGAATACATTTCAGGAGTTCCAGCAGTGACTACAATACCAATAGCTCCTAAGACATCCATTTAGTATTTTTTATTACCTTGCAGTGACAGCAGCAGTAATTAATTCTGAAGGAAATAATGCCTGAGGATCTGCAGAACTACCCTGAGGTTTCATTGATCCTCGCTACGCACATTATGATACATATCTATATAGGTACATATCTATGCATATATTCAAACAGATATCAATCTGCAATGCAAATGTCAGGAAATGCAGAACTGAAAGATAAATTAAAATGCACCTAAATATACTCCCAGCCTGAAAGAGGCAAAATGTAAACATATTATTAAAGGATGGATTAGCATGTCTAATTCCATGGAAATTAGAATATAGATAAAAATTTAAAACTGCAATTAAAAGAATGAAGAGAGAGCATTAATAGGATGAATTATACACTCTAATGCAAAATGGTATGTAAAATTGTAGGCCTGTTTTCAAAATTAAGAAATGAGGAAAAAAAAATGTAGTGTGTTCCTGGGTAAAGATTGGTAATAAGTAGTTAGAGATATCATACAAAAACAGTTGATAGTTTCTAAAACTTGTTAGATATCCTTTATTATTCACAGGTATGTAGAAGAAGGTTTTTCATTCTGTGTTTTACAAGAAGAATGAAAGGGAGTAGATTTTTTTTTTACAAATACTATTGAATAGATTGGCAATTACAGTTTTCCTAGTTCTCTGCCTACAGATTAAAACTGCAGATTTATATTACCCATATTTCCCATTTTAGTCAGAGCACTTCAGAGAATTTCCATTTCCAACTATTAAAGAAAACAGTTTTCAGTTTCAAGTTAGAAGTACAGGCATTCTCCTGTTTCTTCATACAGTATTTTTTTTGAATTTCAGTTTCAGTTTAGAGAATGATAGAATATTGTCACATTATAGAATAGTTTGGTTAACAGCTGTCTAAATCAATCAAAGGTGAATTAAAAAATACCAGTGGTGAGGGCTTTTTCTGCCCCTGATGCTGATGTAGAAGTGCACCTCCTTCTGTAGCAGAATCATCAGCTACAGTCCTGAAATAATTAAATCTTTTTATTTTGAGAAGTCATGTATAAACCCATTTCCATGGTAACTTTGTTTGGCATTTCACAAAGCTCTAACTCTGGAATTTCTCTGTGGTGCCCAATCCATGATGATAGCTTGCCTCTGCAGTCACTGTCTACACAGAGTTGCAAGAGAAGCAGTTGTATTTTGTGTATTTACAGGTGCCAGAGACATCAGAAGATTTCTATGGTTTTCTTGCTTTGTGATCCTCTGCTCACTTCAGTTTTGTTTCTCTGCTGATTACTTTTAACCAAGATTTCATTTTTAACTAAACACAGACATGTAGCCAAGTGATTCCCACAGTAATTGAACTCTCTGCAGTACAACAAAGTTCCTTCTGTGTGTCAGCTCAGTTTTCTTGCTGCCGAGTAAAGAAAACAGATCCTGATCATTATATAGTTAACTCCATTTAACTCCAGCTAAAAGAGCATCCCCCTCATAAAGAAGGATATATTCACTGTCTACAATCTCAGTTTCAGAATCTCTTTGAAGAATAATTAGAAATTATAAAAGCATCAAAACATGCATGTGTGCATGCACACCCAATCCACCAACAGACAGCAGGGAGGGTGGGAATCCAGCTATGATTTCAACCACTGCAGCCAAACCATTATTCACTTGCCTTGCTCAGAAAGCAGAACCCATTTTATGTTATAAAAACTATTTACTTTATGGAGAAAAATGACTGTTTTACTGTGCAAAGTACAAGTACAGGGTTTGGTTTCCTTTTAACCAACTGAAGGATTAACTTCTGGTATATCTTTTACTATTTACTAATTTGTTCCCAATAGATTTTTTTCCTAGCAATACCAGTGTACATGGATGACTCACAAAGATATTTCAAAGATAAAATACAGTTAGACCTCATAATTTAGATGTCATAATTAGGTCTCATCAGCTGGAGTCAGAGGTTCTCTTATTGTATGTGCACTGCTCTCCAAAGAGCTCTCCAAGGTACAACTTCTTCCAACAGATTGTGGAAATCACCAGATTCCCAAGCCCAAAGGCCACGTAATTGTTCTTAGGCATAAGACACTTCTGGGTGAGGTATCCTAACAACACCCTGACAGTTAATTCCTCAGGAACCAGCTGAAGGTCAGAGAGGAGCTGTGAGGGAGGTGAGTGCAGCAGCTCCCCCGGTTTGATGTCGGCATTGCCGGAGGGGCAGAGGGGAACCAGTTGCATTTGGTGGAGCTCTGTGGATGACGACCTCAGCACAGAAGCTGCAGGATCAAAGCTGTGCCTTCAGGCCAAGCCCGATGCACACATTTCATGGATGACTGGAATCAAACTTTGATGCAGAAATGAATCATTAACTCAGTCTCCCTGTGGCACTAGTATTTGTAAGCCACCTCAGATAGACCATAGGATAATTCAGGCTGGGACCTCAAGAGGTTATCTAGCCCAGCTTCCTGTTCCAAACTTCCTTCTGCTCCTTTTCCCCAACCTAAGGACACTATTTTGCTCTGCGTTAAGGAAGAAGCAGCCCCGCTGTCTTATGAGAAAAACCACAACAAAACAACTCCTCAACATCTAAGGCAAAATAATACAGAGCACAAAGAATTAGGTCTAAAGCCATGTTGGCTTTTCTGCCAGCAACAAAAGTGCACATAAGAGTTAACATTAAAAATTAAAACGAAATAAATATGCTCTCAAATGAACTAATATACGTGGGTAAGGTAACATCTGTTACTTTGTTTATAACAAATGTGTCAAACATTAGATATGCCAGCACTCATGCACATGTTCTGATGGAAGTTGGAGAATTTGCTTTATTTGCCCAGCAGAAAATGGAAGATTTTATGTCATGGCAAACTAATGTCAGAGCTGAGAGCACCAGGAGAGAAGGTTAAAATTTTCTTCACAACCAAAGAGATAGCCTGTCTGATAATTGCTGTTACCTGGTTACTACAGAAAGGGAGTCTTAAATGAAGGGATTTGGGAAAGAGGAAAGAACATACTTTTAAGATGTTCTGACCTACTTTCTGCCTATAAACAAAATTCTAAGTGAGGAGTGATCAGCAAACAGCACTAGGTCAGGATAATCCTGGGAGGTTATGTGACTGCACTGCTTCCTTTGTGTTTCTCTTCCTTTACCAGCTAATGCTAACAGGGAAATCCCAGCTTTTCCCAAGGCAGTCAGTCCTGCTCAAACAGAGAACATGGGGGAATATTCCCTACTGCTTCACAAGCATCAGCCATTCTTTAGAGAAAGCCTTGGCAGCCATGAATTGCTGGTGCCCACCTTAGGCAGTAAGGAGGAAGATTCCATGCCAAAGCCTATTTTCTTACAGTGGGAAGTGAGAATGTGAAGTCTAAAACCTGAGAGGTGCCCCTGAAAAGAGTCACAAATGGATCTAATGCCCAGTTTTGTTTTGTAACTATGCAAACTGTTCACAGACATTTATTTGCTGTAATGGATAGCAAGTCCTGAAAGCTTATTAGATCCAGATTAAAGATTTAACAAGAAACCAGACTAATTCCTCCATTTTGTTTGTAAAGTTCAGCAGTTCATGTTAACTAAAATGCAATGTTAATTTGCCTACAGTCCACAAAAGAGAAAGTTGCTAAATAATAGAAACCCAAAACTCTAGGAGCCAATAAATCTCCCGAGATTTCCATCCTACTTTTAAGGTAAATATATAAATATATACTTAATATCTTTTAAGATAAATCATGTTTCAAGATTGCTAATGTGCAGTAATGTTTAAGTTGTTTCCATACGAAATATTTCAGCTGTTTTACCCTGTTAAAATTTGTTAAAGTTTTTGTTTGTCTGTTTTTATTTTAATTTATCGTCCCACTTTGGATAGACATGAACTCTCCACTCTGCACCAAAGAGCCCATGGGCAGAATTTCACTGTCACAGGGAGATGTCTCAGCATCCACAGAAAGTAGTTTTTGTTTGCACTGTTTGGGAGAAGGCAGTAGAGGACTGTCAGGATCACTCTGAGTGAGGAACAGCTCCTTGGTGGCAGGAGGACGAGGAGGTCACAGGCACTAAAAGCTGCTATTTAAGAAGTTTCTTATACCAGCTCTGAATATTATCTGCAATAGGGGATTTTCACTCATCGACCACATTCTCACTCTTGAGAACTTGACCCTCCACTGCTTCACTGACAGCCTTTTCAAATTCATGTTAAAAATGCCTCCGAGCTCCAGTCACTGATATGATGCTGAACTTCAGCTCAGTTTCTTCAGGGAATTTTGTGATCAGTGGTGTTTGCAGAACACAGAATAGAAATTTTTTTGACAAAATATACTTAAGATTACCCAAATTATTTCAAATATGCTGAGAGTACATACTTTCCTTTACATATGACCTGCACAGATGTCTTCAGGTATGGAAACTACTTTAAATTAAAAATATGCTTTCTTGATTCAGGTTTGACTAAGTATTTGACATTTTTCCAGCTCTGTTTTAACACCAGAAGGTGATAACAATATTCAGATAAAAGAATTATTTCCATTTTATCTAGTGTGCACATTACTTTATGTTCTTGATTGCTACTAAAGTGGTTAAAATTGCATTAGACTTTTTTCCGTCATACTTCCCCCTGCATTGTGCTTTTAGTAGTTAAGTCCACCAACTTTTCTTCCTTCTGACTTCAAGCTGTCTGACAGTCCAAAAGTACGGAACAGAACACCACGTTCCTCCCACCCACCCCACTAATTTGACAGCAAGTACCCTGGGAGTTGTTTATACCCTTATGTACCAGTACATTCCTATTGTAAGAGCTTTTCTTCATTTGCTTTTTCTGAGTATTTTCAGGTATGAATAAGTCTTTAATTTTAAAAATCTGGGCTTGGTGGGTCTGCTCGTTTCTGCTGGTTTTTGTTTGTGCTCACTGAAACTTCCCTTAGAATCGTCAGGAATGATCACTGCCTTTAAACTGTTTGAGTTTAAATACATATATTAGGCAGAGTATGATTTCTGAATGTTTTCACCTATGCTTTAAGTGTAGCAATTGCCCGTCCCACTCATTAGAATTTAATTTATTGGTAAGAATACATTTTTCTAGTTAAAATGTTTATCTTTTACCTATCACATATGAAGTCCTGGCCCCATAACTCCCACTGATATATTTTGTGTAGGTTTCTACAGTCTATACATAATTCACCTAGTCTTAGTTAGTTATTAGTCTTAGTTATTAATACTGAAATCTCTTTAACACTCCAAACAGTTCTGCAAATACCACTATTCTGCTAATCTCAAACACCTAATGAAAATGCAAACAACATGAATTAAAAACACCCAGGTAGTATGGTGACTATAAGAGAAAAGCTGTGATAAAAGTAATTTATCACTTATCTCCAGGAATCCTATTAAATCATTTATGCTGCTGTCCATAATAATTTAACATCAAATTGTACCCAGATAAACTAGTCCAGAAAGTTTGTTACAACATAAGCACTTGCAGGCAGTACTGCCCTTGCATTAAAAACAACTTTGATGACAAATAGCATTGGATTTGTGTTTTTCAGATTAAAATAATTCAGTTTAAGGGGAAGAAAAAGGCAACATCACTACAAGTATAGTCACCCCTTTCTATCCTGTGCTGCCAAAGGCAAAGAGACTCCAAAATGTTCCTGTCTTTGTTGCTGAAGTAAATCAGAACATCTTGGCACTATGATTGTTCCCTTCCAGGACCAGTGTACAGGACTTAAAGGGACAAGGCTAAATTTTCCAAATATCAGTCTCAGGCATCCTAGATGCAAACACTGCACTAACACTCAAGGAAACTACCAGAAAGTTACTCAAACTTTCAAAGAAATTGTTTAAAATAAGGTATTTAAACAGTACAATGAAATTGGGCAGCTGTGGATCAACTATAAACTGTACTTTGAAAATACTAGATCAGAATGAATTGAAAGATAATTCTGTGTAATAAAAACGAGACAAGAAATAGTATTTTTATAGTTATGTGTTGTATTTTTAGAAATCATCCACTAATTCTCCTCCCTAATTTGAAAAGCAGAAGATATCAATGAGAAAATTGTAGGAGTGATACACTATGGCTTCAAAACAATTATCTAACTATAGATGTCAGCAGAGACTCTCATGATTGTTATAAAACCATTCAAAAAGGCATTTTAAGCTCTGATTCAGGAAAATTCTGATATTCAGCATATTGTTTCACAGGTACTGAATATTTAATGGAGATGCCTTTTCAATCCTGTGCTGCATCTTCTCTTAAAGATCTCAGTGTAACAACACTAACCCATATTTTCTGCCTTCATCAATATCCAGTGACTTGGGTGATCTGCAGCTGCTTTGCCAAACATAAGTTTTCACTGCTATATGGCAGAAACAGTAATTTTCTGTTTTATGCCAGGGCTGCCGTGTTAAAACAATTTTTAGAGTCCCTTCACCAATCATTTCAAAGGATGAAAAATATCAAATCTCTGTCCTGAGTGTCCCAGTTCCTCTCTAGTGAGTTATTTCATAAAATCTGGAGGGGACAAAGGGGTGGAAGTCAGTCAGGTTGATACTGGAATGAATGATCCTTGAACAGTTCCAAGGGGAGGAATGTGGGGAGGAATGCATTTGTTTGAGAGGTACTGCCTCAAAGATCACAGATGTCATCTGGCTTTGTAAGCACAGATTCAGCACACACACTCAAGTTTACTCCTTCAACACCACACTTGTGAAATGTTAGGTAAAAACACAGGGAAAAGCAGCACAGAAGCACATCACAGACTCAACTGGCAGCCAAGTCTGGCAGAAGTCTATCACCTAGTGACAGCTTCTTTTTCTCTCAGCTGTTAGGGTGATATAAAGAGAAACAAGTGAGACAAGTCCTGGGCTTCATTACTGTAGGAAGGAAATGGTTCCCAAGAAAAAAATGAAGTTCAAGTATTTTGATATGATGATCAAAAAGTCAGAAAGGTTTCACAGTGTTTTCAGATTGTCCAAGTCTACTCTATTAATATTTGATGCATTAAACCCCAAACTTGCTGACATAGACAAAATAACAGCATTAGGGACAGAGAATATTTACTGGAAGTGTAAATGAAGGGACTGAAATTTAGCTCCTACCTGTAAATCAACCACTGCCAGGTTAGAGGGAGGGGGATTTGTCTGGTGTATAAGAAACATAACTGCAATGTTCTCCTTTGAGTTTGATGTTTATGTCCCTAAAACACAACTGTCATGTGCCTGGGACATCTTAGTCACTGGTACTTGGGGACACTGCAGACATCAAAAGCAAATATCCCTGAGAGCAATCTCACAGCCAGCACAGGAACGTCACTGCTTTGAGGTAACACACACAGTGGGAAAGCTTAACTGAACTAGGGGAAACCAGAACTATGTAAAAAACTGCAGAATGAATCACTCTTTCCCATGCTTTCTACTGTCTAGGAAAAAAACCCTCATATCTCTCTTGTTTCTAGTTTATCTTCTCTTTTGTTTACTTCCACTTACTGATGCAGCTGAAAAAAAATACATAAACCAGTGGCTTAACACCTTCACTATAAAAAGTTTGCTAAAGTCAGGAAATCAGAAACAAAAACCTATCTGAGCAGTTAGCAAGTAGTGCCTTTTGATAGGAGATGTCCTTACAAGAGGTCTAGTGGCTGTTATAAACAGACATCCAGCTGCACAGTGTGGGCCCCAGTGAGAGTGTGCAGGGATCATTAGATGAGCTACAACATGGAGAGCTCAAGACAGTTTTCAATGGATTTCCAACATGAGAAGGGCGAAACAAGGCAAGAAGAGGAAGAGATTACACAGAATACAGTGGGTTAGCTGTTAAATTCATGAAGCAATTCCCTCTAAGAAAAAAAAAACATGTAACCATTGAAGAGTTCTGTGTTCTGTTCTTAGTCTTATAATGACTCCATCCACCGAACAGGAAACACTAATATGAACTCTAGTCTGCAAATAGCAATGTAAACTTTCTGCAGGTGTAAAAGCCTATAAAAGGCCTTCCATGTGATGCTTATAGTTCAGATAGCCTTTCAAAACAAAGGCCTTTGGAAAATAATTTCTCAAAAGGATTTTCTCACATAGGAAAAGTACAAAAAGTGTTGCAAAATAAAAGTAAATAGGATCATTATGAGATAATAGATAGCGAGTCTACAAAGATTCAGTTATTAATTATCAGTTTGAGAAAAAACTTGCTTAAAGAAAACAATGTCCCCACACATTCTATTACTCACAGGAATATTGTGAGGACTGCAAATGATCTCAGTAGTAACTTACTACCCACAAATTCCCTGGCTCCAACACCCCTGCATGGAACAAGATGCCATAGTTGAAGAATTAAGTAAAAACGGGTTTGAGTCCCTTAAAATAGCACTTGTCAAAGCATGCAAGCTGTTTGTACAATAATTTACCTTGTTTCTCCCTTAAATCATCTTCCCTTGGTGTTTTCTAATAAAGACAGACATTGTAGTGACATTGTTGAGACCTCAGCAAGGTTCCCTCAAGGAAGAGAAACATGAGCAGAGAAATCAGTTTA
>NW_020897724.1:1397178-1581598 GCF_003984885.1 Neopelma chrysocephalum
CCCTACAAATGCTGGAATACATTCAGGAGGAGAAAGGGGAAAGAATGAAGAAATGATGACAATGCAGAGGCAATTAGTCTCTGATTAGCACATATAATGGGTAAGGGAAGGAGGCAAGGGTCAAGCAGCTACTATTGGAAGTAATTTAAAATTTGCTACATTATAAAAAAATCAGAAGACCTATCTGACTAAATCAAAGCCCTATATCAAAGAGAAACCTATATTAGAGTATACATTCAAAATATTCTTTTGTAATAGTAATCCTCATACCTCTGAAAACAGAGTTCTCTGCATTTCTGGAGGATATAATTAAACCACAGATCTTTCTTTTAAATCTAAAACTGAAGTGTAAATTCAGTTCAGTTCCTATGAAGGAATCAAAACATTTTTAATTTTTATACTTCATTATCTTGATCTCTTAGCCTTGCCCTGAAGCATTGCCAAAAGTATTCAGCCTTGGTAACAGAATTCTGTTCACCCTCTAGACTATGATAAAATTCATTAGCAAGCTTTGCACTTGGCACGAACACAAAACCTTCTACCGGTCATTTTCCATGGTGCATAAAAATGCTTTCTGTCAGCTCACAGCACATTTATTCATGCCTTGTTCAATATGACCTTTGTCTGTATAGATAACATAGGAACTATTTAAATTTAGCTGATGTGATTTTAGAAAGATATTGCATTTGTAATCCCCAAATATTGCACCCCACAAGAGTTTTCAGACTCACAGCACTTGGTGATCTTAGAAAAGCGAACTACCTTAAGTCTCGAATTTGAAGGACATTGATTACATTGCATAAAATTATGTAGTTGCTTTAATTCAGAATGTAAATAGCTTATTTCATACGTCTTAATTCACCTTGAGTGTAATTTAGATCAAACCAAATTGAGACCAACTTAATTATGAGCAAGGTTGCCCATACAGAGACTCAGCATTGTCTAAGCTGCTACAAAGAACTCAGTCCTCGCACAGACATTCCTGCAGGATGTGCTTCCGTACTTGATACTCCTCTGTGGCAAAACCACTGTAAGAAACGGGCACGTCCCTCTGACATCGTTTGCCCAAGCCAGCTGTCCTTGTCCCCCACACTGCAGTCTGTCACAGACAGAGGTTTGAAATGAATCAAACTGAAAATAACTTTCTGGAGCAAAGTTGCTGCTGGGAGCAATTTCTGACACCCCTCAGATGTGGCAGTTCCAGCCCAGCCAGCCGAGCCAGGCTGACCATCCTCTGCATCTCCTGCTCTGCACTGACTGACTGGGTTGTGTGTTACCCCTTCTCTCTGATGGCAGCTTTCCCATTTCACTCAGAACACCTCTGTCATCTGTTTGGGAACAGAGAAAATGCTGTCCCATCGGGCTCACCTGTGTTTAACCACAACTGCACCACAAGCTGCTGTGCTAATCATTTAAGCCATTGCAGTGCACGTGAGCACTGGAAAAAGCATCCAGATTATGATGCTCCTGAAACATATTGAAGTGTCTAAACAAAATCACCCATGGTCCCTGTCAGCTTGCAATTCTTTGGTGCTTTCAAATGCACACAGTGGAGAACCATTTTACATATAAAGCAGTCCCCACATTATAACATGTAACTGCCAAAGATGCTTCAGAGGTCTGTTCAAAGCCATTTCAGTCTGAACTGCAGTGCCTGCTAAAGCATGTGCAAATTTCACTCAACTTGTATCTGATTTTAGGTCACAGCTTGTCACGGAGGACACAATATATAAAACACATCATGCTTGCCAGATTAAGGCCTCCTGACTAGAGCTGAAAGAGTTGGCTCAAATGCAGATGGGAAATACATATGCTAAGCTTTGATTTGTGTTGGAATTGGTACAGGAACCGATCTACATTCATAGTAACCTCTTCAGTTCCATCTCACAATATATTCCACTAGGCAGGAGGATTCTCTGCTCTGCCTCATTGTGTTTTCATATTTAAAATCTGATTCAGAGCAGTGGGATTATGCTGATACTTCTGGTCTATGCGGGATAAACTTCAGGCATTATTTTGATTTATGTATAGCTAGAGTTGCCTTCACATCCAAGCTGAAGAGATGTTTTTCATACAAGCTTGGAGGCAAAAGTAAGTCCAGCAATGTAGAGAACACATGAATGCCTGAACGTTTATCCCTTATGTTTTTAGACAACCAGACACAAAAGTACTTTATGGGATGTTACAAATTTGCATCAGGACTAAGTGTTTTCTTTGGGTCTAAATTACCTTTAGATCTTCTTTAGATCTAAATTATAGTACCAAACTCTGCCTGTGCTATGCAGAGGCACAGAAGTTGTTTATAGTCTGAATCTCAGTGGTCCTACTTGAAACAGGGAGTTGGAATGACCTCCAAAGGCCCTTTACAACCTACTACTCTGCAATTCTAGAAATAGCCATAATTGGTGGCTCTATGTAATTATAAATCAGAAAAGACACCTCCCAAAGAGGTGCTCTGAGTTCATGATCGTTCTGTTAATGCCAGTTCAAAACTTCAGGTAAAACACCACCCCTGAGTTTCTACCTGCAGCTGTACATGTCCTTTCCCCCCTTTGATTCAGCCACATTCCACTGTGACCCTGGGGACGGCCCAGTGCTCCAGGAGTCCTGTTTGTCTGACCATACAAAGGAAACCTTGTGACTCGTCACAGTTCACAGGGTCACACAGAGGATGCAAACCCACAAATATCTAAAAATGCAAAGGGAAAACATCCAGTGTTAATGTGTTAGGTTTTGCCTTGTGCATGCTTAACATCAAAGGGTCAAACACTATGTAAAGTACAACATCACAATAAAAAAAATCCTTAGAATTTTCTGTATCAAAGTCACCATGGTGTTGCATCTACATTCCTTGACTTGTAGCTTTTACAACAAAGTAGTTATTAAATTTGCCACCCTACTTGCTGCTCATGGAAAAGGAATTTAAATCAGGGGGATTTACTCCTCAGCAAACATGTGAACATGTACACACAAGAGCTGCACTGTAATACAAGACTGTAATGCAAAAAAGCAACAACCTTCTCTAAGCTGAGTTTAGGTATAGACACACGAAGAAGGCTCATTGCATCTTCAGGGGTGTTTCAATTTGTTTGGTGGTGGACTTCTGTGGTTTTTTTTTTTTTTATTTGGCCATTTTTTGGAGGGGTGGAGTGGGTGTTTTCTTTTTTGCTTTTGCAGGCATTGTCACATAGATGTCTAGAGCTCATATCTTTCAATTAGTGTGTTTCCCTTTTCACTAAAACTTTTATTTTATGGGAAATACACCTGAGGACAAACAGACAATAGAAAGTTTGAGGTTTTGCCATCTCTGCCAATGCTGGTTCTTTATGAAGTACTGTGCTCAGCAGTACTCAGGGAAGGAGTCTGACTGCCAGGGATTTTAACTGGTCAAGGATTTCCAGAGCCCTTTACAACCTTTCATTCCTACCTTTGCCTGCCTTTCTCCTGGTTTATATAAGGACTGTACTAAATGGATTTGCTGCAAAACAGTAACACCTTATGGAAGAAAACCACCATCTTATGCCAGCAGAGCTTTTTGGTAGAAGTCTGATTTATTCTCTTATAGAGAGCAATTTCAGGTGGAGGATTCCCTTGCTGATGGAGAAGCTAAAGTCAGGATTTGAAGCCTGCTGTGTGGCACTTGCCTTTTCTTATGAAAGCAGCTGTAAGATTTACAGTGGTTTTTCTCAAAAGAATCTCTTGGTGATATTAGATATCCCAACTTAAGCCAGTGGGGAACTCTAATCTCCCATGACATTAATGATGTCATCCTCGGTTGGAAAACTTGAGCCTAATTTTAATTCTCATTTGTTTTACAGCAAAATAAGTCAATGACTTTAATATTGTTGTAAATAAATAAGCACAGATTCAAACAGCTTGCATTGTTCAAGATGGGTACAATAATCAAAATTTTATGCATTTAATAGATTATCATTGTGGCATTTGTACAAGAATCAATATCCTGGTTAATGTTGTCCTTGTATTATTACCAGTCCTTCTACAATAAGTCCCCCCAGACACCTTTTTGCGATAAATGGATCCCAATGTAATTTGCAGAGAAATAACTTAATTAAAATGACTACTACTTGAAGCTATTTAAGTGATTCCATGATTCTGCTTTAGCAAGGGCATTCAGAGTCTGGACCTCTAGGCTGAATTAGTGGTTTACTACCCCTCCTGAGACTGAGAGATTTCTGCATTCCAACAGTGGAAGCATCAAAAATATTTTACTGTAAACATTACCTTACTAATTGAACACTTGTTATCCAACTAAACTCACTAATAGTGCTCTCTAAATACTTAATGTGCAATAAGCATCATAGGAAACATTATCATGGGAAACATTAGGTGGCTCAAGTCTTCTGGGGTTTCTTTAGTTATTTTTGTTATATACTTCAGTCAAGTCATGCTTGATGACCTGTTTTCTGATCAGAATTCTAGACATCTTTATGACAAAATAATAACAAGGAGAATATGACATAACTTAATTTGAAGAGAAAATCAATTCAGTTGAATTTTGAAATTTATTTTATACATTTTTCAAACGAGCTCATTTGCAAGCAATGATGTGCCAGTTTCTCCTGCTTGTCCCTCATTTCTCTGTCACCCATCAGAGTGAAATCATTAACAGATCAAAATTTAATCACATGGAAATTAAAGTCACTAAGAGGCACACAAAAGAAGCCACTCCTTCAAGCAAATAAGGAGGCTTTTTATTTGCTAGGTTACCATGCTGTTTGAAAAAGCTTATCACTTGCTCACAGAAGAAATCATAATTTGCATGAAAGAAGGATCTCAGCTTGCAGTGTTGATAGCAAGGTTCCACAGCTGATCTCTGCTGCAAAGTTGCCACAGGAGACTGGGAGAAAATTTTATTTTGGCTGAGAGCAGGCTGACTGCAAACCTGAACATCATCTTGGGGTTATAAAATAAGAGCATACAGTTAATTAACATCAAGATTCAGAATACAAAGAGAGATTTTGCTGCCTTCCTTGTACTGTAACCCCTCAAGGGCAATGGGTTTTCATCAGGAGAAATTCTGCATTCCACAAGTGTGAGAATTCTTGTGTGGCTGCAAAAAGCTCCAATTACCACTACTGCACATCTAGAATAATTTCACTGCAGAATAAAGGGGGTTCCAAATACTAGGAAGGTACAATCCTTTGTACTGTTGTGTATGGCTTGGTAAGAGGCAGTGAAAAGACAGGTCTGATAGTTAAGGTTAAAGTATTCACAGTAAATTTAACAAAAATAATTTCCAGTCATGATACATTAGAAAAAAAAAAAGGCTACTTGTTGGAAAGCAGAAATGCCAAATATCACACACCAAGCTGAGAAAGTTTCTAATTTAAATGTGCTGACTTCTCCTTCCTGAGCATGGCAAGTCACCAGAAGTTTTGGGAAGTTCATAGATCAGTTTGTTTTTGTCACTCAAGGCTACCCCTCAAACCAAGCCTCCTTACTTTGTACCTAACCAGGAAAGAGGAACAGACAAAACAGTTGTGTATTACATAACAAATAAGCTAACAAAACAGCATGCTACCAGTAAACTGGGTTATAAAAATAAGTCACAGGTTTATGGTTCCATCCCAGATAGTCAAATACAGAGATTACGACAGCTAGAAAATGCAGTTTCAATACACAGCACCCAAACACCAACACTGACACCATCTAAAAGAAACCTCAAGAGACACTGCCCTCTCCACCTGCAGCAATGACTGTAGCACAGTTCAGGGGGTTTGCCCCTACACTGCCCTGTCCACCTGCAGAAATAACTACAGCACAATTCAGGGGGTTTGCCAGTGTAGGACCATCATGCAACTGGCAGAGAAGTGGCAGATCCTGACATTTTAAATGAGATGAAAACAGAGAATGAGACTAATGAAGAGGTGGAATGTGGGCAATAAAAATGTACCCACATCACATATGCCAAGTAAACAGAAAAAGGCCTGGTATCTCAAGCTTTGGGCCTGAGAATAAGATAAATTTGCTGGTGGGTGCACTGCAATATACAGCCTTAAGCTAACAGCCAATTTCCTGGGACAAACAAAGGTTACTGCCTGCTAAACCTAATTTAAAACAAGTAAAAATGTACCTGGAATACAACTAGATAAAAGCATGTGCATGAGGGAGGTAGTTACAGAAGAAAAAGTGCAATATACTTGACAGTTCAGATCAGTCCCCTGGTCACAGGGTGGAGCCTGAGCAAGAGAAACATCCCTAAGGAAACTCAGAGCATCCCTCTCTTGGGACTTTGGTTAAGCTCAATCACCTCAAAAGGGAGAAAATATAGCAGTAAGACATAAGGGTGTAAAAACCAATCAACACACAAGTACATCAAGCACCACCGCCCCACCTCCCCCCATTCCCCCAGTCCACATCAAACATGTTATGTATGAGGTCAAACCTCTAAGAATGAAGTCAAAATCTACAAGAAATGCAGTTGGATCCCTGCTTGGGGAATGCAGCACACCTTAACAACAGATGGACAATCCCAGCTCATATCCTTTCTACCCTCAAGAGAACGTGCCCCTTACCAAACTGACAGAGGCTTTGGTCTGTCAGAGCACACTCCTCTTCCCCAGCACAGCCCTTCCCCAGGAAGAGGAATTTTTTCTCTCACTTCTGACCAGTGGGGAAATTCAGATCACCTGAACAGGTCTGATTTGCATCCAGACTCCAAAACTGTTGTTCTCCTCGAGGGCCTGTAACAACAGTGATTAGTCAAAAGCCCTCCTTATAGCAGAGCCCTATTTATAGAACTTAGAGAAAACATTTCTAAAGCAAAAGACAAGTCAGTTTGGATTTTAGTGGTTTGTTTTCTGGTTTTGTTCTTTACTAAATGCTCCAGGTTCACCTGGCTCTACATGAACTTATCTTCTCAACTTCAGAAAGGCACTGAAACTTCAGAGCATACAACTTCTAGCAAAATAACTTATCTCCTCTTGGAAACAGGAGTTTTGAATTCACCTGATGGAATTTTTGGGAGTTGTTTTTGTTTGTTTTTTAAACTTGCTTGCACATACAAACTCCCAGAAAGTTACTCTATTGCTACTGAGGATTACTTTCTTCTCTCTATCCTAAAAGGAATCAGTAAATTGCTTTCATAAAGGGAGTTCCTATGAAGCAGAACAGCCTTTGTTTGCTGACCCAGTTACATAAAATATTATCAGAAGGAAGGTTATTGCATAACAACATCAACACTGAGTTACAATCAAAATTACATTCTAGTTGATGACTTTTAGTGCTCGGTATTAATTTCACCCATTTCTCTGCAGTGCATCAAATTCTTATGTATTAATTCATTCAGATAATCTAAAATGTCTTCCATACAGAAGTCTTCATGTGAAAATTATTATTTATGAGGTGTCAAATGAACAGTATTACAGCTGTAAGAGACTATTCCATAAAGACATGGGACACATTAAATTTTAAGACGCTGACACGCCTTGTTAATTAGAAATGCCAACATTTGACATTTTTGTTCCCAAGAGAATTGATTTATTATAGATTCATTTAATTTTTGGGAAAAAGCTGATGCTGGGAATTCTGATTCACAGTAGCTTTCCAACCACGGTGTAGGATGGTTTCAGATCACCTCATGTAGCACAGATAGATAGAAATGAAATGCACAGAGCCCTCTACATCTAAAACTCTGCGGAAGCACAGCTGTGTCAAAGAACTGATTTTCATCCACTTTCTGATTCCTCATTTCCCACCTGGGACCATCCAAAGCACTTTTCAAGCAGTCCTTCTAGCAGCCAGGAGAAAATGAATGATTTCACCACTCAGTAGACAGAGCTACACCAGGGACCAGCCATGGCCTTTTTTCTT
The DNA here is from genome assembly GCF_003984885.1 of Neopelma chrysocephalum. Classification (NCBI taxonomy): domain Eukaryota; kingdom Metazoa; phylum Chordata; class Aves; order Passeriformes; family Pipridae; genus Neopelma; species Neopelma chrysocephalum. The sequence goes on from NW_020897724.1 coordinate 1,405,012, forward strand.
TGTTTCTTTTTGTGAAAATTAAAAGAGGTGATATATGAATGCAAACAGAATAGACACATTCCTGATTCTCAAAATTATTTTTATACCTGGCAGCTCTATCTAATGAGGGCTGTTCATACATGGTGAAGAGATTTCTTTCTACAGCTGTATAATACCATCCCAAACCTCCTCTGGTCTTAGGAGGTTTTTTTACAGAAAACAGTATTTCCCTACACTGGGATACTTAAAGCATTGGAGAAAACTGCTTTAAGCATCACTGCACAGAACTGGAATTTATTTTCTTCCCTAACCCAAACATATAACAAACAGTGTTAGATAGGACCACCTTACAGCCTCCCTGCAAATTAGTTATAGTGGTTGATAAATTCACACAGCACAGTAATAGAGATAATAGTGACCCCCACGTCAACATGGAGTTAAAACAAGGAGGAGAGAATGAGACACACATAACATGCCACTGACCCAGTGCACCAGGACTAAGAGGGGAACTTCTTGACTTTTCAGGCCAAGGTCCAGCAGCAGTAAACCTTTCAGTCTGAGTGGAACAAGAGCTGGCTCATCCATACCTCTGAGTCCTAGTTTATCCAAAACTTCATGCTAATTTTCAGTGTGTTGCAGCAAGTTTGTGTGTTTGAGCTGCTTCGTTATTTATGCGAAACATGAACTATTCTGCAAAACAAACACAGCACAACCTGGGCACTGAGGGGAATTCTCCTTTTCAGCTCTTTGTAGCAGCTGGTTGAATAGAACAGGATAATTAGATTCCAGATTTACTCATTGTCAGAAGTGATGCTGCCCCAAGTGAAGAAAGCCACACAAATAGCTCTGGCTCAAGGGGTACTTGGGACATATTGACATTGTCTTCATAAGGCATCAGTGTGTCAAATTCCCCCTGTGTGGGACGCTCGGGCAAATCTGCTGGGGTGCAAAGAGAGTCATGGAGAGGCTATTTGAAGCATCTGGAACATCTCTCAGCTTGAATACAACACAAAGAAGAGGAGGTTCAAAGGAAAGATGCAGCAAGAAAGGCATAGCAAAAAAGAAACTCAGCAAAAAAAGTCAAGGAAAAAAAACTAATAAAGAAATCAAGCTTGAAGAACCTTCCAGAATGAGAAACAAAAGAATAGTCTACACCTTTAAATCCAAATCATTGCAGACTGTTCTATAAAGAACTGCTGTGCTATGGTTATGTCTATGCTGTAGGTTTCACCTGTGTCCCTGCAAGTATTTTGATCCAGATTATATTCATGAATTTATTCTTCTAGGGCTTGTTGTCATTGGAGTGCAGAGTTATTAAATGTCCTTCTGTATTTAGAAGGAACATTGTTTCCCGAGGGGGAGAAATGATCCTTGGACATTTGGCACAGAGAATATTGCAATTTATCTGCAGAGACACAGGTGAGAATAGACCAACTGACAGCACGGCAGCAAGAGGGAATGTGTCCAGACTCCATGCTGACCGTGTGGCCTGTGCAGCAGATTTACCTTTAGCTGCATCTCCACGGCTATTTCCCAACAGTTCATTTTGGAAAAGGGGCAAGAAAATGTTACAAAAATAAAGCCTTGCTTTTTCTAAACACCACTAATAAATACAAAAAACTACTGAAGGTAAGTGGAAGATGAAGGCAACAGAAAAAAACAAAAGACAGCCCTTGTCTCTTTTTCGCGCTGATGTTCCGAGATGCCGTTTCAAAAGGATTTCTCTGGAAGCCCACAGACACGTGCTGGAGGTTGGCTGTAATTATTTAGGCTCACTGACTCACAGATATTACCTTTAGCTGGTTTGGCAGTTGTCATGCACTGCCTGACAATCACGCTCAGGAGATGAAGTACAAGCCAGACTGCACGTGTGCTCCCTGCTCCAGTGCTGCACAGGGCACCAAAGGCACTGTCAGAGACGGCTGAAGAGCAGCTCTTCAGGTGGAGTTTTACAGGAGTAAGACATGAACAGCAGTGCCACAAAATCATCACACCATCTATCACACACTGGCCTTCCAGTTTACATACCAGGGCTCAGAGACCTGCAGAGCCCCCACACCCCAGCTAAGGTGCCAAAGGTAGGAAGCATTCAGAACCACTAAGAATATTTTGCTGTCAGGCTACAAGATTGTAACAAAGAAACTTTTGCACAAGCCTGTCCTTAACAGACACTGAATCTAATCTTAACAATGGGGACATTTCAAGCCAAGATGAGTTTATAAAGCTGTTGATGTCACCATTCTAAAAGAGTTTGCAGACACTCTGAAGGGACAGGATAAAAATTGTTTTGAAAGCTGTTCACTGGATAACTGTATCCTTTCCATGTGCTCTGTGACAAAAACAATCAAGACTGACAGACTGGAAAACCTCTTGCTTTACTGCAAAAATATCGATGCCTTAGTATCTGCTAAATTAAGGCCACCTCTGCAGGTGTTTGTTTTGCCCAGTAGCAGAAGATAAAACAGAGTCAGTGATGTGTTCTAGGCAGCACTGAACTGTATCTCAGGATATCCGAGGTTAGTAAATACAAGGTAATTAACTAATTAATTTCTTTTACAGTTGATGAAAATTTTTATAGTGACAAACATTAAGCTTGTTAGGAAGCACAGCAATGAAGCATCACTGCTTGTGAAAAACGAGGAGAGTTGAATACTGCAATATTCTTGGTTCCATGTAGTCACCTCAGTTATTATAAAACAGCACAGTATGGACACTTCTACACATATATTAGGTCATGGTTTCTAAGCCACTTCAAATAATTTCAGAACAAATACTTACGCTAACGTGACAAAGGAAAGTCCTACATATACTAATTACGTTTACAGTCAAGACTTACACTGTTAATTCCACTGTTCAGACTTGGAATCATAAGGAGAAGAATTTAAGTGAAGCTTTAAAGAACTCACATGGAATCCAAATATAATTTCGTGCTTCTCATATATTTCCCAAAAGAGTCTCTTGAAATATTCTTAACCACTAACTTAACATTGCAGCTGTAACTAGTCACTATCATTAAGGGAGATAAACATATTCAGAATAATTCAGGTCCACTAATTCCTATGAGGAAAAGAAAATGAAATTTAAAAAACCCAACCGCATTTTAAGTGCATCAGCCTCTAACATATGCTAAAACCTAGAAAGTAATTACAGTTCCTTAGACTATCTTAAAAGATAGAGGCTGAAATATTTGTAATTCATTTAAGATACCAAATAATGGAACTCAAATGCTTTGCTCAGGAAAAAAATGTTAAATGTTTCTCCTTGAAAACAGGGCTTGAAGGTGATAAAAACACCCTTTTAGCCTAACACAGTTATTCTCCTAAATGATTTTTGTTTAAGAAACAGAAGACAAAGTTTCTGGAATCGTGGCTCAGGTAAACACACCAAATTATCATAGCTAATTTATTTAAAAGCTTTGGAATGTGTTGGTTGAATAAAAATTGATTTCCTTTTGATTTGACTCGATTTTATCTTTTCCTGTGCCAAATCAGGGAACATTTCTAGAAAGCTACATTTTTTTATAGGGTGATCTGAAATGCTTGGGATTTGCATCTGCCTGGATGCAAAGAAAACACCATGACATATAGCAAAAAACAGGAAAACTGAGATTCAAAACTCTGAGTTTGAAAGTAGACATAACAAATGCACAAACAAAAATACGGGAAGTCTTGGCACACACCCCAAATCTGTGTGCTACAGACACATCTGAACCCCGTGACTGGATCAGGTGGAACATTCTGGTGAGAAGAGGAAAAATGTTATCCCTCTGCAAGCTCCCTCATTTTCAGGGAGGGAAACGTCAGACTAATGTGTGAGGGCAGACAGAGAAAGAGGCAGAAAAGAAGAAGAGCTCAGCAAGATCTGGGAGCCTGTAGTTTATTCAAAGATCAGGAGATACCCTTAGTAACTATTTTCTCAGTTAACAGCAGAGTACCGGCTCTGGGCTTGACCACCAATGTTGGACATCAAGAGCTATGAAGGAAATCTGAAAATATCACCTTCTGTAACACATCTGGGGACTGACAAAATATAGAATTAAACCACAAAGCATCCAAAGATATAATGGAAAAGCAAAGTATCAAATTCTCACTGAAAATGTGTTAGAAATGTTTCTGTTTGCAAAGGTTCCCCTAGAACACTTTATCAGCCTGTATCAAATTAACACTTAAAACAATTTCTCCTCTGGGCAATCTCAGATTAAAATAGGGTCTACCCTATTTCAGATTGCTTCCTATCCCCACCTTCTTTCTCTCTATTATTTAATCAAAGTGGGAATGTTACCATTTTCTGACATAGCACTGCCAAGAAAGGAAAACAACTTGTGGCCTCAACTTTATTTTACTTTGGGCTAAAATTTCCCAATCACCAGTGATTTCACCTGCTTTGCCCCAAAAAGTATTTGCTGAAGGGGGAAAAGCCTTTCTGATGGCATCTGTGACAATAAAACACTGTCATGCATTAGAGAAGAAACAGGACAGGCAAAACACCTGTGAGAGGCTGATTTTCCCCTCCCTCCCATTGGTATCAGCTATTCCTGCTGCACAGCTTAAGCCAGGCTACAACAGTGCCAAGCTGTAACTATAGATGAGTTCTTTCCAATATGTTTTTCAATGTAACTTCTAGACATATTTTACATTTTTATTGCAAATTCAATTCCCAAAGGAGCTCAAGCATTTTGAAAACTATATGAAGGGCTGCACTGTAACAGATTGCTAACTTTTGGAGTAAGAGGCAGGCAAATACTTACAGCAGGTGGCTGCAGTTATGGCTGAAGGTAATCTGGGACCAGAACCAATCAGAAAAAGGACTCCAATACTTGTGACTTTATTGAAGTGTGATTCAATAGTGCCAGGATACGAGTGGTGGATTTTATAATGTCAGACTTCTTGAATGGTAATTCTTGGCAGACATTCTGTAACCACACTGAAGTTTCACAGTATGAGTTTAACACATTAAACACCCCCAACACCACATCTTACCTGAACTCAACTAGGGGTCCCTGACATTCTCACACCTTTGCCATATAACCATGTCAGGCTCACAAGAAAAGAATCATTTAAGAAGAGTAAGAAATTTAGTTAATGTGAGAAGAGATTTGTCAGATTTGAATGTAATGACACAGTCTTAAGAAATATTTTATGCACCCAGTCTCCTCATGTGAGACAGATTTTCCTCTAGCTTTCAGTGGACACCAACTCCAAGTAAGAATATTAACCAGCTGACACAATTAATCTTTTAATATGAGCCCTGACCTTTTTCTGCAGCGAAATATTCAATACACCCAACCATACTCTCTGCAACTTACAGATATTAGTAACAGTTGGATTATCACAAGGTATCTTTGGATGGCTTTATAAAGACAGACTGCATAAAAATTCACAAGCTGTTTAAGTAGCAATAAAAGTTCCTCAAAATAAGTTTTAAACAAGCAGATTCTTCTACTTACATACTTTAAAAAATAATTCATCCTCCAGATCTCATCTTTGTTCAAGAAATTTTTCTTTGTTTTTTTTTTTACCTGGGAATTCATTTTGCATTGTTCTGCCTTACTCCCAATGTCACTGCCTCTAATGGGCTTTTTTTTGTAAGAAACTTCCAGTCCAAGGAAGTACAAAGTCCTAGTGACAAAAAAGTAAATAACTTGGACATTTTATTATTTAAGGTAATGAATTAATTTTATATTCTGATAATGTATTTAAAAAAAACACAAGAAAAGTATCCTGCAGGGTACTCAAAATGTCATATCAAATTAAACTGAAATGCAAAAACTATCCTTCTGCTTTCTAAATGCAGAATCATTTCCATGCTGAAAGGAAAAAAGCTGACACAAGAGACCTATGTTACCAACAGATAGAAGGAACAGCCAATTAAAGACTTACAGATTAATCAAGATTGAGAAATGTAATTTGGATGATGGAGTATCTTTGGGCTTCTCATGAAAAGAAACATAAGGAGCATATGGACAACCAGTGTCAGATTAACATCCACATGTGATCGGATCACTGAATATTCCTGCACCTTTCAATGCTGTTCCATCACACTGTGCCCAAGAGGGAGGCACCTACCAAATAATTCCTATTAGAGAGTGAACTAATTAACTGAGCAGAAGGACATTCAGAAACTTCTGTCAGTCTAACTCAATGATTAAATCTGGCAATATGGCTTCCAATGTTTTTGAAAAATAGTTAGGTAAGATTTTTGATTAGTGTAAATTAAGTAGAGATTTACAGATTTCAAAGGCTTTCTAACAGTTTAACAACTATTTCAAATCTTCAATCAAGCATTATTTGACAACAGATGTTAGTCTTCTTTGTTTCTAAATCCAAAGGCAAGAGAGAATACCTTCCAAAGCAAACCAAAAATGTCCTTCAATAAAAAAAGAAAAAGTGTTTCCTATTCACAGGAGCTGATTACACTGACTAAAAAAGATAAAATAAAAAAATCGAGAAATTACTTGCCTTAAAATGCAAATAGTAGCAGAGAGAGACAAATAAAAACCCAGCAGAATTGCTTTTTAGAAGCAGAGAATGGAAAAAGGATAAAAAGAAAGCTGCTTTCCAATAGCACAGAAATAATAGTATTACAACTACCCAGTCAACAGAGGCAGAAAATGGGTAACTAGAGGAGAGTGACAGAACCAGCTTTTAGTGACACAGTGATAAAAAGGAGATAAAAAGGCATCAGAAAACACTGATGCAAACAAGTATTTGTAAACACCAGCTAAAGAGCAGCTGAAGGCAGTAACTCAGGCTATAACATGGCTGATAGAGCAGCCTCGCAACACTCTAATCACCTCCAGTCCCAGGACTCCTGCTTTGGTGAGGAGCAAATAACTCATTGTTTTGATAGAGCAGTAAATTTCATGCATTGTTTTGAAGTGCTGAAATAGGATGCATCCCTTAGGAAAGCAGACAGCTTCCAAGTAATTGAGAAATGGCCATTGGAAATGGAATTACAATGCAGTTTGGATAGCACAGTTCCCATATGGAGAGATTCCTGCAGAGCAGGACGTCCTTGTTACCAGAGTCCTCTTGGTACCCAGAAGCAGCATCACTTCTACCATTTGACTCTGCCCTGGTCATTTCCCATCATCCCACCTCATCTGCACAGGAAGGGGGATGTAACATAACCAAAGAGCAATCAGGTACAGGCTGTAGGAAAGGAGGTACAGCCTTTATAGAAATCTCCCACTGCCATTTATGGATGCATAGAAGCTTTGTTAGAGGACTGTCATAAGGTATTTTATACACCTTCTGGTATTATATAAGATGATATGTCTTAACTTGCTTCCTCCCTAAATATCAGGCAAGTCTCAAACAGGTTTTACATATAACCAGGCTCCCACTCATATACTTTGCCAAATAAGCCCCTCAGAACCCACCTAAAGGGCACACAGATCTGGCTGATAAGAGCATGGCCAAGGCAGAGAGGGAAATGTCACTCCAATACTATTAAAAACTGTCTCTGAGCATTTGCCTTCCTTGTGTGTAAGTGATCCTGAAGTACAGAGAAAGATGTGATTGGACCTTGGGCCAGTAATAAATCCAACAGCAGTGAAGGCTCAGAATGCAGATGGATGACAAATGTGTGTGAAACAAATTAGACACAATAAAATAATTGAACATCAGTCTTTGTATAATTAATTTGTTACTAATTGACATTGATTGTACCTTTTCTTCTGGGTTTCTGTGAAGCTATTCTTGATCACACGGTTTCTAATTTGCCTGCAGCCTTGTGAGGAAGCAGCGTGTGCAATAACACAGGGCAGTACTTCCCAAGGCTCCCTGCTGTTACATTCTAAATGATTTCTCTTTGCACAGACTCATCCCTGTTTTCTGTACATCTGTATTAGGAGCAGAACCTTTACACTTGCTAAAGGCTTTGGAAATCTGCATCCTGTAAACAGCACATCAAAGTTCACATCAGGAAAGAATCAGAATTCAAAGCTTTGAGAAGGCATTCCAGACTTTGCTATACATAAAAATATCTCTGCATATCCCACTAACAATAACAAAATATACAAGTTTCCTCTTGAGCCTTCAGCTCTAAATTTGTCCCAGATTCTGACAAACAGCATGCAATTACAGATAGAACGAGAACAGAACAGGAAGAATCAGATTTCTAAACCTCTCTGGAGGGTGCCATATCTGCACACATGTTGATAGGACTGTTCCCTTTACTTTGGTGATTATACTGCAAACTGTTTGTAACTCTTTCCTAGAGAGTAAAAAATGCACCTCAATAGAGCGTCACCCACCGAGTGCCTTCAAGTTCTTTATGCACAAACTTTCTGTTTCCACTGACCTGACTGATTGGGAGTTTTTTTGGGTTTTTTGAAGGTATATATGACAGTAATGTATTTTGGTCTGCTTCTAACAAAAGTGCATCTAACATTGAAGATGGCACAAGATCAAGCAGCTGCTAGAGCTCAGTGATACTTTGGTCACCCCAAAACTCTTTATAAATTGACAATCATTCTCACCCTTATGAATTCAGCCTTTTGCTCTCCTAGCCGTAATTAATTATAAGAGAAGTCAAGCAAAACACAATTAGGTGATACTACATAAGTTTTGGGGACTCATGAACCTTTTATTTCATATGAATTTTGATTCTTGACTGTACTTATTGAAACTGAGGGAAAAAACCCAACCCACAGGAGTGTGTGCACAAATTTTAAGCCTTATTAAGCATCAATCACTTCTAATAAGTCCTAAAACACAGCAGCAGAATTTCCTCATCTTGAATCATTTGTACTGACAAAGACTTGGACATGGTGTCTACTGTTGTTCAACCAGGAAGAAAATATTGTTTCATAGTGTGCTGTGTGTGATTAACTGTTCTGTGTTACCTTGTGCATTTTTCTACAAGATTCTTGCCAATTCGGTGTGGTAGCAAATTTCCTGCAGAAACTGCAAATGAAAAGATATCTGTAACCTAGGAAGCTTTTCCTCACTGGTATTTGTTAGGCTCTGACTGAAGAAAAGTCATTTGAGACAACCCACAAAACCCCTCAAATTCAAAAGCCAAAACCGAAAAATTAGCAGATATAAAGTTTTAACCTGCTGAGCCTCACATGTTTTAAGGGGGGGGGAGGGAGCAGAAACCTTCCCCAGCTCTTTTTGGAAAATATCTAATTCAAATTTTTTCATTGGTTTTCCTCCATTCAATCCCAGTAATTATTTTTACTGGTTCAGTTGAATTTACGTTTTCCACAGACTTAAGAAGTGAAGATTTGAATATTGCTGTGGCCACAAATCACTTGGCCTTAGTCAGAGTTTATCTGTGGCTTGGTTTATTTGTGAAGGACTTACTGGGGTGAGAAGTACACAGTGAATATTTCCATACCCACTGGAGTTGGGTTCTGCCACAACATTTAAATCTTTGGCACATTCTTCAAGTATATATACAAGTCTTATTAAATTTACATACTTAGTCAAGCATTTAGAGGCACAACTCAAAATCACCAGAGATTAAATACTAGATTATTTAATCTGGTATCTGTAAAACCTCCAGTTTCCTCTTGATGTCTAATCATCACAGCTTGCAAGAGACATGGAGCAAAAGAAGTCCCATGTCACCTGTTTCAGTAGCAAGCTACTTCAGCATTGATGCACACGATTTTTCATCCTGTTTTAGAACATGCAGGTAGAGCACAGCAATGTGGTTTTCCTACTGGTTTCTTATTGATCTAATCCATGTGGTATTGTTCCTAAAGGCATTCTCTTGACTGAGTCCACATCTTTTTGTACAGCAATGTTAAGAGAGTATCTAGAACAAAACACTAAAGGGACTTGAAGTAGTAGACTGAAATCACAGAAAAAGTTTTAGTAAGTTTGACAGAGGAAAAAAAAACCTCTTTTTTGTCTGACATCTGCTACAACTGGGGGGGAAAATCCAAAACACAACATACGAAGTACTGGTTCCTTTTGAAGTCATAACACAGCTGAATACAAGATTATTATTCTTCTCCAATTGCACCTGAGTATCTGTGGGGGTTTCTCCTCACTGAGGAGTGCAGGTGGCCCCCACCCTTGTAATGACAACATTACTTTTCAGATCTTTTGCCCCTATAGATACTTGCAAAGTTTACAACTACACTAAAATTTCACCTGTTATTAGCAGCAATGCTGAAATGTTAATTGCTTATAAAAGACATTAACCTAAAAGAATCAAATTCTGACATTCATTCTCATCACCTGGGTTTCATAGGTGGTTGTTAAAAAAAAAAAAACAATCAAATTTTATCACAAGAACAGCACTGAAAAGAAGGAACCATGATCACAGAGTTGCTAAAAGTGCTTGAATATTTTCAGAGGCATAGGCCTGAGTTACTTAAGCATTTAATTCCTATTGATATTCAACTCAGGCACCTTTATACCTTCGTGCATCTGAGACTTGCATTCTTAAGGCCTTTCAATCACAGTGGAAAAAATGTAGCCTATCACTTGCTAAATAAGTTCACTCTAGGTTGTATTTATGTCAGCTTTCATATGGGCAATGCTAGCAAAGAGAACAGCAATCATTTTCATGTAGCTTGGGGCTTGAAACAAGCTCTCACTTATACAGGAGTAAATTCAGGGTAATTCCATTTACTTCATTTGATTGGATCTGGCCTCTTGCCTCTGACACTGCCTGTGGTAACAAAAATCTGTACTGTAACATTTTTTTCCCGTCCAAAATAAGATTGAATTTTAAGAAGAACGCTTACTAAGAGGAATGTCAAGGTATTGCACCACTTACAGAGATTGTAGCCTCTCTATATGGATATCTGAGCACAAATAACCCAGATTATTTTTTGGAAAAATGAGGGGGCAAAGTCATGCACAGACATAGCACTTGCTACAAAATACCTTCCCCTTACACACACAATTACTTTCCAATCCCTGCCACTCCAAAAAAAAAAATAAAATGGCAGTCTAATCACACAAGTTATGGAACCACATAAGCTATGTGGCAAGGGTAGAAAGATCCATGCTAAGGATTAGTACTGCAGGAGTTAGGAGAAAAAGGTAAGTCAGATACCTAAGCATCTTTTCTGGCACAGTACATTATTTTAACTTGTTTTGTTTGCTCTGGCACAACTATTCCTGGCAGTCTCCTGCCAGGCAGGAGCAGGTGTACAGCTGCTGCTGTGCCAGGTAACACATCACTGTAAAGGGGAGCCGATTCAAGCACTTGCAGAACACCTTCTATCCTCCCCACAGCAGAGTTTCAAGTCTGGCATATCCTCGCATCATTACTCTTGAAAATTTTGGGTTTTCTATTTAAATATACAAATATTCCATAATAACTTACTTACAGTTCCCTGTGATCATTATTCTTTCCACTGAAAATTATGGCAGCTGGAATCCTCTGCACCGCAGCACATACTGTGTACACCAGGAAAGAAACCAAAGTGTGTCATCACTGTTGATAGAAGGATAAATATAGTTAAAGTCAGATTAATATCTCCAAGATTACTCATTTCTACTTCAAAAGAGAAGCAAAGATCATGTGCAAAATGACAGCTACCCATCTGGGACTGGAAAAGTCACCATATGGATGTCTTTTGCTAATTATAGACAAATTTTTGATCCAAGGGATTCAAAAGTAGGGATCTGTCAGTTCAAAAATATACTTCCTCTCCTCCCTCATTCAGGCAATGCTTTGGTGCTGGCTAATCAATTAAGCAGAGCAGTGGATCATACAGACTTCCTTCACCTTCAAGAAGGCAGTTTTCTACTACTTCATACAATATGCAGTCACATTTGTAGCTCAATTAAGCAAATTTGTTACAATAATTCCTTTTTCTTTTTTTTTTTCCAGATCAGAGGAACCTTTGTAATCTTTTAGCCCAATAGCCCACATATTTAGAGGCAATGAGATTGCATTCTATTACTGCTTCACATACGGTATCTCTACCTGAACTACAGCATATAGTCCTGAAAAGCATTCTAAGTGGATTAAAAGATGTTTCAATAACATAATTAGCACCCAAGGTAAGTTCTTCCAAGAGCAATTAATTTCCATAAATTATTAAGTACGTATTTCCAACTTTGTGCAAGGTGGTTCCTGTTAGACTATAAATTTTTTTTCTTGTATTTTGTCTGCTGAATTGACTGATTAATTCTCTATCAAATTAGTGAACTGGTTGCATGTATTTATAGACCAATCACATTGTTCTTTAGCCTTTGCTTTGATACACTACTAGAGTGAGCTTCTTGTCCTTGGGAGGTGTTTTCTATATTTTAAGACAGAAAAAAAGAGCTCCTCTAAAGCCTCCAGCTTTTGGCCTCCTACTAGAACAGCAAACACTGCTGATACTCCAATAGCAATTATATCCCTGCCAAATGCAGAGGCTGCATAGTCTTTTCATGCCTGCTTAGCATTTTATAGCATTTATGCATGGGTTGCATTAGCCCTTTTGTCACTACAGTAGAAATTCACTTCACCATGTAAAAGTAGCCAATGTGAGGAAAACTGCATCCCTAATAACTGGAGAGAAACAGGCTTTTCCATAAGACCATTGAGAGCATTCATATTATGCTCACAATACATTGTACTAAGTACATTGGATGTCACCTCTCCCTCCCAGACATGTTAGGGGTGGGGAAGAGCTACAGAAGTACAATTTGAGTTCAGACCAACAGCTGTGTTCTTCACTCCTCTTCAGAGGAGTTTTAGACACATCACAGCATCTTCAGCTGTACTTTACCCACACAAACCCAGTATGAGTTCATGCCAGAGATCTTTTTTCTCACTTTTCTTTTTCTGTCCTGGTAGAGCCTCACATTCAGTTCATAAATAAATCAAGCACAGAACTAGTCCCTGTATCTGCCCTAGACACATCTGAGTGTCTACTTCCTGAAGATCACCATCATCCACCTTTGACATCTACCCATCAGTGAGACAGAAGGAAAAGGCAGATGGAAATGGTAATTGCACCTGATCCATTTAGTTTGCTACTTAAAATGCAGCAATTTTGGTTCCTGGATTCCCCAGTTTTGTCAAGATGCTGCCTGCAGGATCAGGGACAGTGCTTTCAGTACCTGATGAATAAGGGCACATATTCCAGCTTCTCCCATTACCTTCCCTCACAGTTCAAGGGGGAAAAAAGTGTAAAGAGAAAATCACAAAAAATCAATTCCTTTACTTAGATGACTTTCTGTACAGGTGGCAGTGATCTAGCACAATGACTGCCTCTTGAATTGCCCAATTCTCAACTTGAGCATTAGTTAAGTAATTCTTTATCCTGGATATGTCTCTTATCCCATCAAGGAACTAGCTTAACACAGCATTTTTTCCTCCAACTCTAATGCTACACCATTTAACTGCAAGAGGTAGCTCCGTCCTCATCACTGGAGCCTTATTTCCAGTCATGTTGTAATGAACAGCTTGGTAGCTTATACTTTAGCCATGCCATGAAAACTTCAACCAGGCAGAAAAGCCTCTTGCTGGCTGCAGTCAATCCCAAAGGAACCGTGTCCATTCCCACAGACCACCATTTGCAAAACCCTCTCACACCACTGCAGTTCCCATTAGCTCCAAGTTTTCCTCCTCTTATCAGGGAGTTTCCCACCCTTGCTTTCAAAAAGTAAAATTACAGCACCCAAAGGATTTAACCCTTCAGCTAAACTAAAGATCCTACAGTTTCCTACAGAAACTTTTGGAAGTTGGTCAGCCTTCCAAAGGATCATCTAAAATTCAGCTTTAAACTCAATTTAGTATCTATCCCATGGATAAGAACTGTAGTTCTCCTCAGCAAAGCAAAGGTAAGACGAGGCACTAAAATTCTATGCTGATGTTCTGAGCTATTTGCTTTTAAACTCAAACTAAACCTGCGCCTGCCCCAGTCACTCCCCTCACGCTGCCTCAACAACCATCTGAGGTCACAAACACCTAAGGAAGGGCTTTTCCCCCTCCTCATGCCCTTGGAAAACATCAAGCAGCCCTTCCACTACAGCTCTCTGTTTCCCTAAGCCTCAGTTGTGACTCTCCAGCAGCACCCCAGTCCTTTTAAGTGTTTTTAAAGTCACTCACCAACAAAAGCAGCTGCACCCCCTCACACTGTGCACGACCAGCCACTGCAGTCCAGCAGCAGGTGAGCCCCTCACAGAGGATCAGATATTATCTTTTACAACCTTCCTGAGACAGGCTCCTTCTTTTCTGGGCTGACCTGCCCCACGCCTTCAGACAACCTCACTTCCCTGCCGCTTCCCCTCAACTGCCCACAGGTGCCCCCTCACAGGAACGGCCCCTCCTTCCCCACCTGCTCCTCATCATCATCATCCCCCTCAGCTGCGGCTGCTAGAGGGCTTTTTTAACACTCAGATTAAATTGAGGCCTCACTATTTGTACAAAAAGCTTCACTTTAGGGGGAAAAAAAGAAAAAAAGAAAGGGAGTGGATTTAGGAATTTTAACAGTTGAACTTTCTGAGCTTCTAAATACATAGTTCTGAATTGGGTTTGAAACCTTTGTGAAAGGCACAGGGAGTCACAGGCCTCACGACAATATCCTTAACTTTATGATCAAAGAACCGCCTAAAGGCAGAATGAACAGAAACATTCAGAATAACCTCCTGAAAAACTTACCTTTTGTGAGAGTCTATAGTTTATATGCTACTGAAAGGCAACATCTGCTTCCACTTGAAGTTTGCAAGGCCAAACTTGAAAGAATTTAAAGGCTTGCTTTGGTTTTAAAAAACCTGTGGTTGCAGTCTGTGCCCTATTGTGCTCAGGAGAGCACTGATCTGGAAAAAGGGAGCCAAAATCAAGTTCCTTGCTTATCTGAAGCAGTAATAGTAAAAACTCTCTTTTGTCACATTTCTGAAGAGCAAACTATTTTCACAACTCATCTAGGCCTTTCTTTGCCCTTCCATCAAAGATATGTCACTCTAGAGAGAGGAGCAGCTGATCTGTGGGGCTGCAGAACAGCAGAACTCGGCCTTGACGATGGTAACTGTGTTCCAGGTGAGAGAGGATGGGAAGGCAGAAACTGCTTCAAACACAGCTGAAACTTCTGTGTCCCTCATTCTGGGTTTTTGCTCTATAAGGCTGGATTTTTGATGACCAGACAGCAGGATCATGCTTCGAAGAAATTACATCCAAAATGAACAAGCATTTTAGTGAAATAAATAATACTTTTTGACAACTAATACATACTGAGAGCCAACTTGTGGGATGCTAATGTCCCATGTACATGTTTCCCAGAGATGTCAATGTGTTACAACAGAAATCAGGTTTAGTTCTTTGCTGCTTTCACAGGCTTAGTTTGCTTAGGATGGCTTCTTTTGCTTTTACCTGAAGGACTGTTAGGACTAAGGAACAAATTTCACATGGAGTACCTACTAAAGATAAAACTTCTCCTAATTCCCCAATGCTGTCCTCTGTCTTAAGAGGAAAGTCAGGGGAAGAAAGAAGGAAATCCCTTAGCAGAACGAACAGAAAGAAAACCTAATGTGTCTGCTGATAAAAACACTGGTATTGATGGAGTTAAGGGATTGGCACAATCAAGTTGTTTATCTGCTGACAATATGAAGCACAATGTGAATAATGACAATTCTGAAGAAAAGAAGATATATTTGAAAATGAACAACAGCATATGCTTATGCTTCCTCAAAATTAGCTTCAGGCCTTTCATTAGTATCCCATGATAATACTAAGCATGAAAGAAAAGAAGAAAGTTTCTATATTTTAAATTTCCTTTAGAAGTGAGTCCAAGACTACATGGGTATGCAGTGAGCACTGCTTGGGAGAAAACATACCTGAGGTTCTGTTCTACCAGAGCTGCTAGTAATGCAGCCACTTAAATGCATTAACTAGAAAGTTTGGTGTTTTATGTGTAGATCTTCCCTATGTAGGAAATAAGTAATGTGAATTTAGGTCCTTTTGATACAACACTAATTTTCTAAATATATGCAGATACATTTAGGAGAACCAAATGTAAGGTAATGATCTGTCTGTCTATTTAGAGGGTTTAGCCAACAGATACTTCAGAGCAAATGAAGGTGTGTGATGAGGGGCGTTTGTGTGTTATAAGCCCACAAAATTTTAATCAAAGGCAAATCTTGCATTCTGATGCACTGACCCAAATTAAAGCAATTAACATATAATCTATCAGCATGATATTATACTACACAGTTAATGCTATTATACATACCTACATCTAAGGCAAAAAATGTTTGCAAGCAACTACAAACTGAAACCAAAACCTGAACAGAATGTTTGGAAATCAACCCAGATATTATATTATATTATATTAATTCTATTCTATTCTATTATCTGAAAATGCTTTAATAAAACCATTCATGACTTCATGGCATGTTTCTTTGTCCTAGCACAGACCGACAGTTATCAAAGAAGTTAAAATACATAACTCTCACAACAAACCTGAATTACTCATGGTGCTGTACATTCAACCTACCACTCACATCTACTGTGGATATCTTAAAAGGAAGTTATTTCTTACACCATGCATTGTGCCATATATTTTGTACTAATACCACTTCTAACCTGTATTATAACAATGATTTTGCTAATAGGTTATTCTGATGCCTTATATATTTTTTTAATTCAGAATTAAATAACATAAAGTACAAGGGACAGCCTTGCTTGCATAGAAGTTTGTTTCTCTGCTAAATCTTATAAATAAGATTTAGGTAAGTTTTACAAGATGAAAGGCTTTTTCTTTTCCTTAGTAGGACATTTCTTCTCTAGGCAATATGTTTGTACTAAGTAAAAGAATTCTTATGTGACATCATAAACGTCCAATGTGCTTTGCAGACCTGTAAAGTCACAAAATGGAAAGTAATGCCCCTGTCTAACAGTACTGGCTGAATGACAGGAATTACCTTCAGGCATTTTGACTGTTTGCACAGCAAAGGAAAAACAACAAGTCAGAGCAGGCTGGCAGCTCAGCAGGCTCTTTGGCACTCTGTGGGGACTGGGCAGGCACTGATCAAGGGAATGAAGGTGGCCTAAGACTGTCCTCGTGTAGAGCCAACACAAGTGGAGCTGCCGATGAGGTGACAAAGGTTCCAGTGTGGCACCGCCTTGGAAATGCTTTCAGTCCAGGCACCACAGGAAATATGAGACATCAGGAAGCGTGAGGTGCTTGTAGGAGGGCTCTGGCAAATGAAGGCTCTCATTAATCTCTTACAGATGAACAATGTCTTTGTTACAACCTCACACAGGTGTTTAAGGAAGCAATCTGTCTCATGTTAGCCAGAGCACAAGAAATCAGCACGGAAATCAGAGAAGCTGCCAGAGATGCACTCCCCCTCTTCTTTGTGGAGTACATCTTGATGTTCTCTAATACAGTTAGAGGAGAGGAGGAAACTTCACAGAGGGAACCTGTTTGTCCCATACAGTAACCTAGTGCTATATTCAGCTCAGCTTCTAAAAAACATATGCTAGTCTCAGTGAGTACTAATTAGGCTTTAAGAACTATGAGAGCTTTAATTACGTATTTTGTGTGCACAAATGTATTATTGTGGCAATTAGTAAGAGTTTCAAGCCATGGCTAACTACAGTAACTTCTCTGATGACTAGATGTCTTTGCTGCAGTCTACATGACATTACAGTAGGACAGATTTTGAAAAAATTACTTGTGCTTCTTAGTATTATACCATGGAATGAAGAAATATTGTCCCCAAGGGTGCCAGGAATAGACTGTCTCAGTTTTCTTTGTTGTTGTTTCCTGTCACTGTTATTGTTTTACATAAATGGAAATGCAACTGCATCAACAAACCAAGATTATGAAATCTTTAGAAATAATCATGCTTAAATATTTATTGATATTTTAAATTTAAATAATTAAGACTTTAAAAAATATTTTTGACATGCATACATGAATCTACCTAGGGGGGTATGAAGGAGAACCAAGGTAATCCAAACAAATTGCACTGTTTGATCTGCTATCCTGTCCAGCTTATACAGCTGGAACACAATGCTAGCAGGTGTCATGTATTTACATCTAGGAAGCTTAGATCATTTGATTGGTGCTGTTTTCTGGCTAATTGTTGGAACTGATACGTGCTCTTGTAACAGGAAGTTACCAGGATGCAAAATCTTGTGCAGCAGCCGCTCCAGACTGTGGAGCAGTTTTTAGCCTCAGTTGGCACTATTATGCTGCGAGTTGTTACTACACAGTAACACAGTCTGACTTAGAAAAAAAAAAGTGATGTCTGACCTGGCATTCATGTCCCTGGTGTCTGTGGATTATGCCACTAAGAGCTGCTGGCCTTGTCCCTTTATTTACATACGTAGCCTAAGTGTGGATTTCTACAGGAAGCTCAGAGACAGCTCAGCACAGATTTGCAGATTCCTGGAGCCAAAGCCATGGTTCAGAAGACAGGTTGTTTTGGCCCTTTATTCAAAATGCACTTCCAAGCCCTTAGTTTCATCGAGGGTAGTGAAAAGTTAAGGCTGCCACTCAAATACTTATGCCTTGTTGAACAGTCTGTATAAAATTACCCACTGTTTTGACATCTATGCAATGTTTAACGTCAGTGGGTTAAACCCCAATTCCATTTCTGTACAATAATTTTAATAAAGCATTATTCATTGGCATGTGATATTTCCGTGATGGTCTCAGAAAGGGAAGTCAAGGGCTGCTATTAAAAATGTAAAACATGGTGACTGTGCTTTAATACACAATGTTTCAAGCTTCCCATGAAAATTTAATAATTTTTGATGTTTCAAAGAAACATCTGACTTAACAAGTGCTTGTGCCATTACTCACATGTATTTAAGTGTGTGACATTGTTGTCATCTCTTCTTCCGTTTCCACCCCCTAGAGAACATAACAGAGAGAACAGAAAAAGTCTCCAAAAATGTCTTCTACTCCCTACAGGCCGAGGACAAAACAAAGATAAACACACACTTCAAGTCATGAAGTCATTCCAGAAGGTTGTGCTTTAAACCTCCTTCTGTCTCCCTCTACTACAGTTGTTACACAACAGCCCAAGATCAGAACAGCAAATGGGAGACAGAGCCTGAGCCAGGACATACATGTTGCTTAACAAAGCTCCAGTTCAAAAGTAGGTAAACTTAGACCTAAATAACGTATTAAAAAGGCTCGACACTCCAGAAAAGGATCAGGGAACCAAGAGGCAGGTAATGGGATTGTTCTGTACATTCTGACAGTAGCCTTCCTCACAGGATGTAAGAAATGAGCTTTTCTAGCAAATGGAGAGAAAGGAGGGGCACAGTACATTCTCTTTTTAAGGAAATTTCTTCTAGAAAAGTAGTTTGACAGGTACATGTAAGTTAAAATATTCTACACATTTCCACAGCTTGGGTAAGTATAGCCTATTAGTGCAGGCTGATGTAACCTATGTGACGAGGCTTGAAACTGAGAAAAGATGAAAGAAGATTCAAGATGAAAGAGCTACAGTATATGATGTGCAATTTACACCATTATTCCTCTCCCCTCTGTCCCCCAGCTCAGATAGATTAGGAGTGAAACACATGGAAGTATGAATATATTGAAAGAGCCATAGGCAGGAACCAGGGGAGCACTGAAATTGGACAAGTATTTGAAGGATACTTCAAAGAGTTTTACCCTGGAAAAGAAAATTTGATATTTTTTTAATCTGATATTTTTCCTCATATTGTGCATTTGCACTGTAAGAAAGAACTATTTCACCTTCCTTCTATGCACTCACTTTGTGAGGAACAAATGCAGAAAATTTGGGAGGATCACCTATTATATCTTGCTTTTTATTACTCAGTATAAAAAAAGTGAAATTCAAGATTTCATCCCAATGTCTATCAGGAATCATTACTAGATGCTATTTTATTTTCCAGTTCTCTCAGAATTACTGAATCCTTCCATTGGTCTGGATGGTTTTTTTATTCTTTACCTTTAATACAAGTCTGGTTGGAAGCCTCCCTTTCCAAATTTATATTTAGAATGTATATTCACCAGATACAAAACCACAATAGCAATGTAATATTTTCCTCATCGTATTTAAATGGCATTTATCATGTGAAACTGTGCGACCTTACAGTTTCAGTTGTGGATCTTCAATAACAAATCTGACAAAACTCCTTTCAAATGCATATCTGCCACTACCTTCCCAGTATTTACATGAGAGACCAGCAGGTGAATAAAAGTTAAATTAATGGGAAAAAGATGAAAATACTTTTTTCCCTGGAAAAATATTGGAGCCTTCCACTGCAATTCCCAGCACCCTGCCATGGAATGAGCTAAAAAAACCAGCAACTATTTTACTGGCAAGGTCACCAACACGTAACTGTTCAGGTTATGCACTTACTGTGTTAATAGCACAGGCTGTGTTAAAGCAGCTGGAATACAGGGAGTGATCAAATGTCTGTTATTATCACTTATTAAACTCAGGCTACAGAACCTGAAAGTGCAGGAATAAGGCAGACAAGGAAGATTTGACATGGTGAGTTAGTGCCTTACATCCAGCTACATAACAGATGGACATAAATCTTTCAAGTTCTACGGCTGTTTGCAAGGAGCTAACTCAAAAATAATGACATAAAGCCCACTGTAACCACGTTATTGCTGTGCTCTTGTACCTGTACACTGGTATGTGAGGAAACCAGGACTCAACCCCATAAAAGCTCCAACATCTACAAGTACTTTTTCCTCCAGCCTATGTGCCATTGTCTGACACCTGGTGCTCATCCTCTGCACTCCTCTCTCCTCATGGTGCCTTAGATCTCCTGTCTCTGTCAGGAGCTCTTTCTTCCTCAAACATAGCCCTAGTGGTGTGTGTAGCTGTATAATACCCTCCTTGTTTCTAAATATTTTTACAGATCTCCAGGATCTTGTCACTGAACAGCTTAGGCAGTCACAGAAACAGCAAAAGACAAAATCAGGACCAACATCTTGTGAACAGCTGTGCCCCTCTGTAGGAATCACTGAGGTAAGGCTTTTGAAAACACTAATTTGTCCTGAGGAACACATTTCTAAATATTTCTATTAGCTTGTTCTGATTTTTTTCCCCCTGCGTGCTACAATATTTAAAGGACATTAAAACTTTGTAACAGTTGGTGTCTCATATCAAGGCAAAAATAATATACTTTCATCTGTCTTGCTTTGTATGAAGCTTCTAAAGAGCCTTTATTATCTGCAAACAATAACTGACAACTCAAGTCAAAATTACTATGTGTGATTTTTTCCCAGAGAGTAAACAGATTCCTTTCTTTTGTTTTGTCATTCTTTCTGATTTTTTAATCATGTTTCTCAGACTGGCTCCAGTATCTCAATGTCTGTCTTGTACTAGGGGTCAAAAAGGACCCAGTACTGCAGATGTGAGTGAAAGTTATGTTTGCCTCAGTTTCTTGTTATCCAGCTATTTTTAGGATTAAGCCAGGTAGGTAACTTGCAGTTTTCTCTCAGCCAGCCACAAGGAATTCTTCCCAGTCAGTTCTGTGGCTAGGTAGTATTTCAGGGAAAGGCCTCCAACAAGATGAGTTGCATATGCCTTTGGAGTAACAGAAGCAGTACTTTTCCACAACTATCTCAAAAATCAAATAATAATCTTTTACCCTTTGGGATGCATGTAAAAATAATCCTAGTCCAAATCTATCAAAATAGTACATTTAAAGCAGTATATAATATTTAAGAAAAATATAGTAAGGTAATGAAGGAAAATAACTCTCTGAAGGTGAGCTATGCTACCAATCCATCCTTAGTGTCTGTTTCTACCAGATGTTACAGGGCCTGTCAGCAAAGTCCCCGATTTATTTGCAAAGTCCCCAATCTATTTGCACAAGGCATTCTGTCCCACTGGGGTGTCCCACATCTGAAGGTGTTTGTGAGGTCACCACATATAGCTTTGGTTCAGAGCTGAGGGGACATCCCTTATTAGTATTCAGTTTATAAACCGTTCTTTGAGTACAGAGTGATTTTAAAGAAATGAGGGGGGAAAAAAAACAAATGAAAAGTAGCAATGAATTCAAGCTTGATCAACTGAAAGCAAAGGTTGAAAAATTCCTTTACCGGTCTGTTCACATCTTTGTTCTCTGAAACAGCTCTCAAAGGAAAGGGCCTAATAAATAACTTTCAACCACAGATTCAGGGTTCCTATACAGAAAAGCTTAAATACTATAAACAGAATGTTGGTCACAGGGGGCCAAGTATATCCCTGTCCTAATTCTCCTGGAATTATAATCTTGAATTAGTTCCACAGAATAATAACTTGAACAGATATTTCAGCAATAATTCAGTAGAAGATTTTATGAAAGAATAGTTGTTCAATAAACATCAAGTCCAAGTGGTAACAACAAGGTTCAAGCAGCCATGAAGGATCTTTTGTGAAACAAATAAAACTAAATTAAATCCCTGTTCAGAAGTATATTCCTGTATTTAGCTTTGGGAAATGAAAATCAAACCTCTCTCATTAGCCTACTAAGTAGCTTTTCACACTTGCAAAATCTCAGGAGCCTCTGTAACATGGATCTGTCTGTACCTCTGGAAGTTAACGTGCAAAACAATTACATGAGCAGAGCCCGGATCGGCTAATCTGGTGTTTTGTAATGC
This sequence comes from Neopelma chrysocephalum, assembly GCF_003984885.1. NCBI lineage: Eukaryota > Metazoa > Chordata > Aves > Passeriformes > Pipridae > Neopelma > Neopelma chrysocephalum. The sequence continues at coordinate 1,427,489 of NW_020897724.1, forward strand.
CTTCAGCTTCAAGCACTAATTGTTCAATGTTCTGTTCTCCAGAATATATTCACCAGCAATTCCCATGAGCCTGGAATTCCTCTAATTATGCCAATGATATCCATTCCTGCTCTCCTATCATCTATTTCTCCATTACTCCTACATGACCAGTCTTTGCTGAACCTGCCACCCTCTAGATCTAATCCATCCCCTCCCCTGCCCTTCCCCAGGAGACTGAATCCAAACCACCATAATCTTCATTCCAGAAAACAACAAGTCTGATGGGGGGAGGGAAAAAAAGCAGTTCCCTGCAACAGAATTGTAGGCTGCCAAAGGATATGACAGAATGCATGTCTCCTGTTCAACAAGACACAGCTATAAGGGCAAGGTGACCCACTTACTCCAGGGCAGATTTTCCTCAGTTGCTGGGGCTTTCATAGGTGCAATCACAGCATCAACCATTTATATAATCCAAACACAACCCTTCAACCCAAATAACGTTATCTTGTGGAACACTAACAGGGGAGCATCATCTGTCCTAAGGGTGAAACGCAGCAAGTGTGAAGTTCATAGGACAAACTCTGCCTGATTTATACACCTGACCTGGACCATGATTCTTGATCCAGGCCAATCCATAGCACTGAGAAAAGGCATTAATGACCACCTGAGAAAGCCAGAGCTCACCTCTGCAGAAAGATGGGTTGATAACTCTGTTATGCCCTTGCAATAGGCAAGTCTGACTCTGTAACTATAGCAAACTCTGACGACACAGTGCCTTCTAGAAAAGTACTGCTGATGTCTAGGCTGGTATATTTAAAAACAAGATTGACTGCAGGCTATTTATAAGTACTTCTGCTTGTGCACACTAAAACTGAAAGAGTTTAAACTAAGAAAACGCTCTGACTTCATATCATTTGGTTTTCCTTCAACAGAAAATTGACCAACCCCTCTGTAATTCCAGATAATTAGGCAGAGGGGGAAAAAAAAGCAAAAACGGTGACATGAAAAGTAAACTAAAATAAAATTGAGGTTTTTTTGAACTAGCTTTCTATCTTGGAGAGATTTTAAGATGAGCAAATTTGCTTTCTGATTAACAGATTCATTACATTATCCCTGGATCTCTTGCCTGGTTCTCATAAATATGAAAGTGGAAAAAGTGAAACTCAAGAATACATAAAATCTTTTAGTATGTTAGAAAGTGGAAAATGGTCTGGTAGTACTTCCTTTTTGCCCTGACTTGAAGCTTTATTTATTGCTGATGCACTAAAGTGACAGTTGTCTTAAAAATGCCTATTTCATGGGGAGAAATGGAAGGACAAAACTTATTTTTCAGACAGTGAAAATAAAAGTCATGCACAAAAGAGTGATGACAAATGCACAAGATTTTCAGACCAGAACAAGAAGAATATCTGAGAAAAGAAAATGTATATATGAGGAGTGATAGTTAAAAGTTTTTCTGACAGGTGGAGCTTTCCTGAGTTAAGGTTGAACTTTCTTGAGCTGGTGTTATGATATGTAATTTCCCTGGGTTTTCTATAGTTTTTCAGCTTTCTTGACCTTTATTTTGTAGGAAAGCTGTATGGCCTGAGGTAGGCTACAGAATATGCTGCTGTGCATAACAGTTTAATAATATGATAATATTGACTTCTTTTATTGTGCCTGTGAAAAAAATCCTGGATGTTTATTAGAAGTTGTCACAAGCTGAGGGACACGATTTGAAGGCAGGGAGAAGGAAAAAGTATCATAAAAACAACAGAATGTTTGGAAATCTCAGTGGAGTTGGAGCAGTAATTACAGATCAGCCACTCACTAAACTGTTTTCAGCTTTTACTGCAATTTTTGATTGTTGTACTTTAATTTTTATAGTGACAAAACAGTTTGTGAATTAGACCATCAGTCTGACTAGTTTTAAAGGACAGTACTGTGGCCCGAGGTTGCTTACTAAATTGTTAATATCACTGATATAAATTTCAAGTCCTTAGCATATTTGGAACATTACTGTTATCATTTGCAGTTTCTAAAATGAAAACAGGAGGTTTTCTCAACAGTCTGTTGAGAGAGGCTGAATGATTCAAATAATATGAAGTTTCCATCTTAAACATGCTCCTGAAATATTGGATGAGGTCTTAATCTCAGTGTTACCAGGCAACATGTTTACAAAATCAAATGTTATTTTCATTCCCTGTGAAGGTTGTGAATATCCTGAACTCCAGTTTGTTTGTCTCGTCCATTGTTTGCTCACTGTAATTACACTCTATATTTGTGCCTGGTACGGTTCAACAAAGTTTATTTCTGTCAGACTTTCCTTTAGTATAAAGTTGATTCTATGATGAAAACTAAAGTAGTTGAATAAACATCGACCTGGAAAGACTGTGGGTGATAAATTAACCTACTGATCCCATTCAGTGCCAAGACCAAGAGCTCAGAAAGAATCCCAATCACCTCCCAGTTTTATACAGGTAGAGCCCTTAGTCCAAGGGGGGCAGAGCTCACCTGTCCTAGTTGATGTACATACACTGCATAAGGAAGAGCCTCTGCACACTTGTACAAGGGATTTTTTCCCTTCTTTTTTTTTTATATACTATTACAGATGTGGGATGAGGACAAGAAGAGGTTATTCCTTTTTTCCCCCCAAGAATGCAAGACATTGGTGAAAATGCTAGAGACTGAATGTAGAAGATGCCCTCAATTTCAGAGCTGGATAAATAACTCAGTTTGAATTTCACTTTTTTCCCTGAAAAAACCAACCATGTGTATGTCATCCAAACATACAGTTTCCATTTGTTTCGAAATATTTCATAATTACAATCAACTGTTATACTCTTGCCCATGCTACCCCACAAATAAACTGAAAAATAAATAAGCATCAGGTTTTCCTCGGTTTCAGTCAATTGTATCAGTCACAAGCCTGGTCTTGGTGTCTTGTTCAATGAGCACTTGCATTTCTACTTTTACTCAGGCCTGGCACACCAGCATGCCCTATTTGGCTTATTTTTAAGAAAATTTTCCCTTTAAATGTGATTTTAAAGGAAAAACAATCAACCCTGTTATGTATGCAGCGGTTCACAGCTTTTGTAGTTCTCCTGGAAAATGTATCAGCCTGGAATACTCCACGTAATATTCACTCTTTGTTCACATTGTTCCTTTCAAACATGTCACACGGATGAGAATAGTTTATTATTGATGTTGGCCCATTAAGAAGTCTGTTTTAAGCTTACACTGGCAGTGGTATATTGAGGCCATGGAAAAAAAAATGACAAGAGACCCATTTTCCTGTATTTGAGCTGCAGACAGGATCCATTTTCTAAGCACCAGATAACACACCATCAGACCTCTGAGCTTTGCTGCCCATACCCCAAACCTCCAGTCAGTGCATGGAAAAGGAAAAGGAATGCTTAGTTAACAATGAAGGCTTAAGTGATTGGTCAAAAGAAGACTGAATGACCTGCCAATGCAATATAATTTTTAATCAGCTGGGGAGGTTAATCAAAGTAACTGATTTGTGCATCTGCTCCTGTCCATAAAAACTTCACGGTGTTCTATGCCTGAATTTCATTTTTATTGCCCAACCCACCTCTGTGTACTTATCTTAATTTTTATTGAAGGTGATGGAAGTATAGTAGATACAAGTTGACGCATCATTTTTTCCCTTCGATTTTAGTCATGACTATGTATTTTAAACCTTTATGCCAAAATATAGGACCTCCATTTACCAGTAAAGGGCATGCACCTCTGCCATTTAAAGATCTAAATTTTGATATTCAAACAAACTGAAGTGGGATTCCACTCAGCTGCACTAAATCCAAACTTAATTTATTTTCACAAAAACTGCTGACAGTCTTTCCTTCTTTTTTTCTGTTCCTAGCATTTTATGTCATCACACAATCTACATGCTTAAAAAACAAACAAAATTAAAAAAAAATCTAACAGACTATTTTCAAAACACAGAAATCACAGAAAAAATTACAGATGTCTCATCTGTTTTATGCCTGACTGAAAATTAAAAATGTTGTTGCAATTATGATTTTATATTTTAACTATGAAACAAAAATTACTAGGCTTTAAAAAACTAAAATGTCTGAGTTATTAGAGTCTGTGAAGGGCCTGCTGTGCCCAGGCTGTGATGTTTCCTAATGTGTGTGTCTGTGTCAACATAATGACAGCACCACGCTTCAGATCTACTGGATACTAATTACAGATTTACCTGATCGACTGGAATGGCTCCCAAGGAGCTGTTGCACTCTATTTAGCAAGTAAGTGATTCTCCTTAGAGCTGCACAAGGGCTTGGAATGCTAAATAATCTCATCTGGATGGCATTTTGTGATATACTTTTGATACACTCTTGTTAACAGAGAGTTTTGATGAGGTTCAGCTCCTGCCCTGCAGAGAGCCCCAGACACCAGGGTTCCCCTGAACCCAGGAGGCCAATTCACACAGAAGAGAGATTACAGCCCTTGAAGGAGCTCCTCTCATGTCACATCTAATGTCCTTTCACACTGAAAAATGCAAGAATTCCCCATTTCATGCCCTATGAGAAGTAGGATACATCCATTAAAATTATGAAGAAGATTATTCAACAAAAAAAAATGAATTTATTCTTCAAGCAACACACAGTTAAACTGTGGATCTCACAGCTGCGAGAAATTCTGAAAGCAAAAGGAAGAATGGGTTCAAAACAGGTGAGCACAGGGAATACAAGTAACAGACCTTTAGCATGGTCCAGATACAACCTTATATATATGAGTGATCTAAAGCTCTCATTTTTTGAAAGTAAGAAGATGGGTTGATGGAATAATTGCTTTAAAGTTCCTAAGTGCTTTCTAGACATTTTTCCCCCCCTTGAAGCAGCTCAGGCTGGTCCAGAGCCCACAGTGTGTGTGCCACTCCCACTGCAGAGCACAAACACTGGCACTGCCTCGCTGGGGGAAGGTGTTACTCCATGGGAGCTGAGGAGCAGGTTGGGAGTTGGAATCATTGTTTACGCAAACTTGAAAAGCCTTAGAGAAGGACTGAAAAAGACAATTTTTAATGAACACTCTCTGAAGAGGTGATTAATTTGTTCATGACCTGTTACTAAAAATGTAATCAGCCAAGTGTAAAAAAGGTTTTACACTCAATATAATCCCTTGCCTATAATGTAATAGTAATAATGAAAACACCTACAGTAAAGGCTTGTTAACTCAGTGTGGGATATAGGATCCTGTTTCCAGTTTAAAGCACAGAAATTGTTTGGAGGCAGCATCCAGAATTAGACACCTTACACTTGGTACATCTTTTTTGTTTCAAAAGTGCAGTAGCTTAAGCAATTGTTCCCATTCCTTTTGCAAAATCAACACTCACAGTTCTCATTATGAATCATCATTCTCCTTGTCTATCACTTAGAGCAAATATGTTTTGCTGTTCCTTGATTGTTCTTGTCTTTTAGGTTTACACTTCTGGATAATAAAAAGCACGTCAGTAACTACACGAAGTAGTTTGGTGATGTCTGAAATATGTACCCTGGGCAAAGAAAGGAAAATTACACCAAAACAAACAAAAATGTAATACAAAATATGCTACAGTTGATAAATGTTGTGTTCAGATTTGTGGACAAATTCTTGTAATTTTTCTGGGCTGTTTAATATCTCGCTTTCCAGATAAATCTGACATTTGCCTTTACATAATTTACATTGCATCCAACATGGTGGCAAAAGCCATTGTGCTCTTCTCGATCTGAATTAAATCATTGGATATTAGAAGAAAAAAATAAGAATAGCTGAAAAATTCTTAAAATGTGGAAGAATTTTTATAAGTGTACGTACTTCTTACTTTTTACAATGTAGGATGTTTTCCTGATACATTACTCAGGAAAAAAAAATAATTAAAATTTACAACTGGCTAATGGTCTATAACTCATCAACACAGATCAGATTCAAAATGCTAAGTAGTATTTTATGCCTCCACATTGAGATTTATTCAACAGAACTAATGTGAAAATGAGGTAACATTCACCATCAGCAATCATAAGCCTGCTCATTCATTTTCCACAGATACTTCTGGGGTCTGGTTTTGGCTTTTGTTTTAAAAATGGATAGTAAAATATGCTAAATAAACATTCAAAGTGAGTCCAGACAGCAGATCAGATGAGACAATCTTTGAATGAGGAAAGTGAAGGCCAGAAATAGCCATTGCTGCTAGGAAAAATTCCCAGGAAGTATAGAATAAGTCTAACAGATCCAGTGGGAATTAAGATTTATCACATCATAATCACTTCCCCTGTGGCAAGAATGACAGTTCTCCATAGTAATTTTCTTAGAAGTATATATTTGTACCATTTTGCTATCTGTTTTGTAGAGGGAATAGGTCTGTAGTTTACTAAGCTTTCAAGGTTCAGATCTTCCTAATTTTCTCACAAATAATCACACCAAAAATAGCTCAAGAAATGATTAATAGGAAGCTCCACTTTCTTATTATTGCTGACTTTATCTAATTACTGCATGTTTCTTTACACTCAGATATCCACGCATGCATAGAAAAGCCTTACACCTCCCCTCACAAAAAATAAAATTACAGTAACTCCTGCAGTCAGATTGAACATAATAGGATTATCTTTTCAATCTATTCACTGAGTGCCTCCATGCATGCTTCTTCAAATCAATAGTTATACTTACTAAGGAACTGCAAAATGCATAGCAATTAAGAACAAGGGAAAACCAGTTAAAACACTATGTGCTTTTGAAGTTTATTTTCGGTAAACAAAGTCTTCCCTTACTCTGAAAAAAAAAAGGAAGAACAAATTATATTTTAATGCTACAAAAGCTGAAAAAATTGGATTTTCTGAGGAATCCAAGGAGATCAGGCACCTACTCCCTTAAGCTCCTTTGAAAATTGTAGCATTTATCTTCAGAAGTGCTTACAGCCAGCTGGAGAGAGGCTGGGGAGGATCCCATCAGGATTTCGCAACCCCGAAGTCATGTAAATTGTATCACCCTCTTGACTTGCTGGAGCTTTTAAGTAACATAGCAACGTTCCTGCCGCGACAATCACAAGTGTAGCCCAGCATGCCCCACATGACGGGGGGCCACGACAGCACGTTCTGAACTTCAGGAACGGGAGGGGAACGGGAGAGAGCAGAACTCCCCCGGGATGCAGTTCACCTGCGTGCGGGGAAAGGGGCCACCCTGAAGGGACGGGCAGGGCAGGGCGGAGGAGCAGGGAACTGCCTCCATGGGCTCCTCTGCCGGGAGTCCCTGAGCAAGGGGACAGAGATGAACATGGGAAAGGGCTGTGTGCCGCCTTCTGCCGAGCTGAGAGGATTCACTGTGAGGCTTAACCATGTTCTTCTGTGACCTGAAACCAGGCACGGCCAAGGACGGACTTGCCCCAGCCCCTGGCAGCCTGGGCAGCCCCGCCGGGGGGAGCACCCGGAGCCACCGGGAGCGGAGAGTGGAACCGCCGGGAGCTGCGGGACTGGGAGGAACTGCGGGACTGGGAGGAACTGCGGCGGGGCTGAGGGAGCGGGGCACGACAGCCCCAACCTGTCCCCTTCGATGGTAATGCTGTGTTAACACAAAATAGAGCTGGGGTTGGGACTTTCACGGTTGTTTAGCACTGCTGGGAAAAATCTAACTGTCCCAAGGATCAGTTGGTTCATACCCACTGAAAGATGGGAAACAGAAACGAAGGCAGCAGCCCAGACGGCTGGAAGGGAAAACAAGCAAGATGAAAATCATAAACCATGGGCTGTGAGAGACTCTTCTCTCTTAGTCTTACTCCTGATTGCAGTTCTTTCCCAAGACCATTCCTACCCCACCAGAAGTCAGAAGCCAATGTTCTGCTTTTTCCTCAGAGATTTGAGCCAAATACATTAAACAGAACATCTTGCTTAGACACAATCTCATCACTCAGAGTAAGACTTTCAAAAATTGTAGTTTGAAAGAGGCACAGTAAATGCTACTAATACAGTTTTGTTAAACAAATGGAGACGTGTGAAAAAAATTAAAACCGATTCTTGTACAGAAATGCTATATGTTTGCAAAGGTTTATGAACACTGACTGAATTTGTTTTTATAGCTCAGAAGCCACCAACTGTTCCTCTCAAAGTCTAGGTATCTTTGTTCTGTATCTGTATGGATGGAAAGATGAATTTTCCAATCCATGACTTGCATTTTATCATTAAAGAGCTAAATAGTAAATAATGCAATACAGAAATACATACACTTTCAAACCTGAAGAAGTGTATTGAGCATATGTCTCAAAAGGTAAGAATAGTAACTGATCTTATATTAAAGGTCCAATCCTTCTACAAAACAGACTGTATTCAATCCCCAAAGAAACAAGTTCAATAAACAAATATGTACTAACCACTGCATGCTAAAAACAGACAAGTCAAGCACAGAGAGGTCCTTTCATGCATCATTTTTGATTGTCCTACTTTGCTCTGTCAGGAACAGCAGTGACAGCTTCAGTGTTAAAGTTTTTTGACATTGCAACAAACCAAATAAAGCCTAGTTGCACATTTTGGAATTTATTTTATGGCACGTCTAAACTATAAACAATATAGGGAGTTTTCATCGTTTTCAAACAATAGCAGCCACTGGTGACTGTTTGCAGAGATGATGTTTTGCTCACATGAGGATTCTTGCTTGCTGAGCAGCAGAAGCATGTTTGATAGCCAGCTCCAGGAGCCAGGCTGGCCAACACAATTATTGCACATTCTGTCAGCACATTTCCTCCCTTCAGCTTTACTTCTCCAATCTTTTTCAATATTGTTAAAATGAGCAATCATTCGTGATTCACACTCCGAAAAAAGGCAGAAACCAACAATTCCCAATGGCTATAAATTATTAATGCAATTGTGCCAATCACACAGAGCTTAGTGCTTTTAAAAATGGAATGAGATTATCTGCACAGTTATTTTCAATCAGATTCATCTCTTATTAGGGGACATTATGCATATGGCTTGCTTTCAGAAAGCCATCTTCTTTAAAAAAGATTATTGCACAGTCATTTCTTGTGGAATACTATGCAAGCTCTACACTTAGATACCAAATCAATTTTTTGTTTCAGGAAATAATTATATGTAATGGGTATTTTATTTTGTAGATAGACTGATTCTTTCCAGTGTAAAAGCCTGCTCTGTTCTCAGTTGTTATTCCCATTCAAACCATCCCTGCTTTGAGTTGCCTCTGATGTACACAAGCCTAGCAAATATATAGGCAGAACTGGTGGCTGTGGTACAGCATTATTTTTCTGCAACAGCTTTAACAGGCTGTAATAGAAAAGTTTGTAAGAGTTACTGTGCAATGTATCTGTTAAAATATAGCTGGGGCATATAGCTGTCTCAAAAAATACATGATAGAAAATCTTCCTCTTTGGTATACAAAAAAACTAAAAAAAATTAGAGCAGTAGGGATTCAAACGATATGAAGATCAAGTTTTTGGAATCCCGAAGGTGGTCTTTCCTTGTATGTTCTCTCTGACAAATGCTGTTCAGACATTTGTTAGATTTTGGGCTCTGTGTTGCCAGGGCCTGGACTAGAGGCCATGTGGAATAGAGAAAATGTACTGGAGACACAGAATTTTATATTTACTGATGCACTTTGTAAGAGGTTTGTAAAATTGTCCTTTTACTCCCAACTCCATGTGACATACTCAGGTTATCCCAACATCACGCCATGGTGGCTGGCAATACACCACGTGCAAAGAAACTGCAACCAAATTCAGAGGTGCCTCAAGCTGCAGGAGTAGGAGTATTCCCTTGGGAATAACTGGCTAGCAAGGTGGAATCTGACCTGCATTAAATTAAGATAGTTTGGGAGCTGAAATACTGAAATCACAAGGTTAAAGAGACTGATTCAGAGCACATAAGCATGTTCCATGTAAAGCAACTTGGATGTATTCTGAGTCAACCAAAACAACAGCAGTGGACCCCAGACACACTTCACCGCCTCACTCAACCTAGGCCAAAACACAGCTCTCCTTTCTAAGCCCCTTGCTTTCTGCTCCCAGCATTACATAGTTTTATCTCTTGTATTGATGAAAAAAGAGATCTTTAAAGCACTGAACTGCCAGCATGCTGCAGCAGCATTCTGCTATACTATTTTCCATATTCCAGCCCAAGTCCTGGCAGTGCTGGCACTGAACACATCCCCTGCAATATGGGAGCTGCCTGGTTCCTGCGGTCATATGCCACGGTGCCATTTAACAACATGTATTCCCATCTGCCAATTCACTCGCTGGCATTTGGCTTGTACTTTATTCTCCCCATCCAGAAGTCTGGCAATAGTTTCTCTCTATTATTCTGATAAGAGTGTGGGTCAAACTCATTCCGCTGTGAATGTGCATTTGGACTCGCAGAGAGTGAGGGATTGATTGGTATCAGGCAGAAGTGGTGTCTCCTGTTACATTTCTGACATGTTATTCTGGGGTTAATCAGTGCTCCTGAGTGTCACTCAAAACTACCAGATGTGACTCTAATGGAGAGCTGTTAGTTGCCTGATGTCTGTTTTGTCACTAATGTGACTAGAGTACTCCAAAAAGTTTTTTTAAAAAAAAAAAAAGGAAAAAAAGGGGAAAAAAGAATACATAGCTTAGCAAGTATGAGGAACCCCATTTAGAAAGTGGCTCTATTTGTAGATATCTGCTTTTAAGTATTCAGTCGACTGATTTTTTCAATATTAATCACAAGACTATCTGCTCCTGTTTTATCAGGAAAGATTCATGCAAAAGAGTACTTAGGATTTTTTATACGTCCTGTAGGGGGTAAAAGGCTGTTATTATTAATTTAGTTATTTCAGTTCTTAACAGTTCTGAAACACATGCATTATGAATAATCTCCACCAAAAACACCACAGAAATTTCTATCATGACTATGCCTTTTAGGCTGAAGCAGAGTCTTGTTGAAGTAAACAGTGTCATGAAGACAGAAAGGAAGATTGTTCTCTCCCAAAAGGAGCTTAAAAATCAGTCATAGTGAAGGACTGAAATTATTTTCATTTAATTACAAACCACAAATCCATCCAGCTTTAGATCCAGTATGAACCAAAAACTGAAACTTGAGATATCCCAAGACTCCTTTTCCATTCTGGTTCAGATCCGAGATTGGCTCTAGAATTACCAGGTGTTTGACAACCAGCAGACTGGAACTTCCAGTTCATATCTGTGACATGTGCTCAGATTAATCAAATTGCAGACATTTAAATAGAGGAATATTTATTCAAATATCATCTTTAGCAGTGGCTCATCCAGTTCCACTGGATCTAGACTTTATTTATGGATCCAAACAGAGCTGATACAATTTTTTTAACCAAAGCTCAACTATCTCATTGTTGTTTAATATTGCATTATACTGATGTTTTACTTACCACGTAAACAAACTTTTATGGTGTTTTTGCCAACTTTTCCTCCTCATCCATTAGCTCCAGTAATGTTATTTCTTTCAGCAGGATTTGGCTTCAGAAAGCCTGCCTGTCATTTGAAAATAAAAGTAAAATGTGTAACATTTGCAGCCACACTCTGTTCATCCTATTCAGCTTTACCAGAACCAACAAGGTCACCTAAGGATGTGCTTGGTAGGGCCTAAACTGAGTAGGGCAATGAAACAACTCACATGTCCTGAGGCCTGGCAGAGAGCAAATTTCAAAACTGCCTCCACATCTTAGAGTTTTAAACTATGAAACACATATTTGGAATAAATAAATCTCAAAGTTCAGGGAGGTGAGCTTGATTCAGGAATTGCCATTTTTTTGTCTGGCTTCATTTTAGTTTCTGACCTGAATTTTAATATGGTAGAATTGATTAATGTTAGTTTCTGAAACAGAAATTGAATATAAAATTGAATTCTCTGGAAAATTCCAAGGTATGTTCTTGTCCTAATGCAAATCTTTAGCTGCTGATGGCTGGCAAAAGTTATCTTCAAATCTATTCCCAACCTGGAGATTAAAACAGTGCACATGGAGAACATCAATAAGGCAGTTTTTCTAAGCAACGTCTTCAAATATTTTGTAATTTTAATTTTTAAGCAAACTCCAACAAGGCATGAATTATAAACCTTGCAATGAGAATGGGGATGGTAACTGCGTTTCATTTTGGTCTCTCAGTGAACAAGACCCTTTCCCTTCTGACATTTTAGAAAATATTGATATATATTTAATGAAAAGCACAATTTGACCTTAATTCACTGACCTAAAACATTTATATGCCTTTGTTCCTTTTAATTTTCAGTGAATATGACATAGTATCCTAAACACACCCCCAAAGAGCACTATTGAAGCACGTTTCATAAAATAGAAGGTAAGTTGATTTTTTGATGGGCTTTTCGCATTGCCCAGATATCATTTAAAGATAACATGTTAAAGAAGAATTCGGAGGAAGAAAATCTACCCTTACCATTACCATATCTTCCTTCAACTGAATTAATAATACTGAGAAAGGCAGAGAAATTATGAGTTATTCTAAGGGCTCAGAATTCTGCAGATATCATGTTTTCAGCTCCTTCCACATTTAATATGTGTAAATGTATGCCTGTGTCTGTACATATGCACACAACACAGTCCACAGTTTTTCACTTGTGAATTCCTTGCACCATAAACAGACAAGTCATCATAAGCTGTAGCTTTAATAATTCCTTGTCAGCAAATGTAGCACAGAAACTCAGCCAGGAGGACACTGGAGACAGATAACATTGGTAATGCCAAGAAAAAGGATCTATCTAGATGTGATTGTTTTTTTCTTTTTTTTAAAGAGCAGTTTAGCAGTAAGGATATTTATAGTTCTGGGAGCATAGAAGAAACATGAAGTTAAACTTAGAAAGTCAAAGGGCCCAGTTAAGAAGAGGTAAGGGAAATCCAGTGGTTATAACTGAGTCTCTCACCAAGGCAATGATCACCTTTATGAGGTGCATTGCAATCCTCTCTTATACATGCTAGAAAAATGGAACACTGAACAGGAGAATCTGAAACTGCTTAAACCTCTATAAAGTGGCTAAACAAAACATCACAGAGCTGACTTCATCCCATTATGAATTTAGGGAAACAACACTTCCACTCTGTTTATCAATTTACCCAGCCCTGCCTATGCTGTAACAGCAGTTCTACAGAACTTAATTAACTGGTACCTATAAAGTACTGCAAAGTTTAATATTAAAGTGGCTAAGCAAGTGCAAACTATTACTATTTTTAATATGGAGACCTGTTCCTCAGAAAGAGACAGTCTTACTGCACACTAAGGATTGGGTTAGGCCCAAAAAAAAACCAGTGAAGACAAAACAAACAGAAACAAAACTCATAGTTTTAATTGGGGTCTCTCTTAGTTTAAAACTATGAGGGGAAAACTAGGTCAAGAGATAAAGAATAAAAAAAAGAGTAGCAACCATTTTTTCCTGTATTTCATATTCTTGAGTGCAACTAAAATACAAAGTAGGAAAGCAGCAACTTCTAAAAATAAAATGTAAAGGTTTGTGAGTGTTTGTCTATCAGACCAATTCCCTTCATATCAGTGTTTGGAAAGCTTTCCCATGCTCTCGGGTGTGGGCATTATCAATAAACAAGTTGGCACAAGTGACAGAAACTTCCTTTGGGGAACTGCACAGTGTCGGTGCCACTGCTCTGGGTGCTGCTGGCACTGCCAGGGGACAGGTCCTTCTCTGATTTTCAGCAGGCTCTGGTCCTCCCAGGGAAAGGGACCGTTACAGCAGCCTGTCCAGTAAACATGTAAGAGGGTGTTAACAACACATCTCTCCGGGAGAACACGGAGGATCCTCTCCCATTGTCTCAGCAGTGACAGCAATGAGCATGGGCTCCCAGACAAGCTCGCTGGGAGACAGGAACCTTCTGCACTGCAGCTGCTTTAAGCCTCAGCCCTTAATGGCTTTCTGACAAACCTTTGGTTGTATCTTCAGTAGCAAGCAGACGTGCCCTTTCAAATTCCCACTTTATTTTTAACATCTTTATCCCAAGCTAGTATGCTGTTTGCACACATTTTTCCTGTGTATACATTCACATCACACACACAAACAACAACCCGCTCTAATAAATACCTTTGAGCACCTTCAAACCACTTGTCTGTTGCATCTTTTTTCCTTCTTGGACAGTTGATCAAGCAAAGGAACATAAACTCTTATTTTTTTTTGACACACAATACTAATTATAAGATTTCAAAACACGTCTAAGGATGGAAACGCATTACTGAGGTTGACTTATTTCCTAAACCTGTGCTGTGATTTGGTCACTGCATTTGTCTCTGTCTCAAGAAAGCTGATGGTCTCTCATGTCAGAGAAGATACAGATGCTTTTATAGCTCAATAAGTGTTCTGTTCCTCAGGGTGCTCTAAGTCCAGAAAGGCACGATGGAAATCTTCCACAGTGCAAGAAGGCTGCCAGGCTGTGTGGTAATGCTGCCAACACAGTGTCACTGTGGCAGTGCCTTTTTAAGTGTTCTTTATGCTTGTGTTTGCACATCTGCACTCTGATAATCTCACCTGCTAGAGCTGGTCGTTCACTTTCTTATACTCCCTCTAAATTACACTCAAAAGGCACTGGGTGCTGGGGGACTGTGGGTGTTAAACTGCTGCCCTTGAATGTTGCCCAGCAGAGCTACACATCACAAAGTGGGGATGGTGGACAGATGTGTTGCAATTACAAAGTGTGGGCAAGGAATTTCTTAAACTAACACTCAGAATTCTTCAGCCCCATCATGTTTATGGCTAGAAGTTCTTTTGGGTCTAGCAGTAACAGTGAATCAGATAGAAGGTTTGCTGAGTAATCCCAGGTACTGGTAGAAGCATATCACAAACCTGCCTCAAGCCGTGCTTTGGAATAAAATGCAATGAAATTATAACAAATATTTTTATTTATTATGTTCTTACTACAATTAAGCACCTGAATGAAAGAACTTACCTTAGAAGGAATGTGTTTTTCATTTACTAAACTGAAGTGGCTTATAAGTCTCCTGATCTCACTGTTGAGCACTAGTTTCTATAACATTTGTTTTTCAACAACACAGTCCTAGAAAACTGGTAGATATAGCTGTCTACTAGCCCCTTCAAATCATTAACTTCATCCCCTCTACTTCTCCACAGGCCACTGGCATCATACATGAGCATGAGCAGCATTTCTAGATGGCATTTGGCTTAGCATGAAGGCCTACTAGTAAGGAGATAATGCTGGCACTTCAAAAAAAAAGCAGAAAGAAAGCACAAAACAAAAAACTCTCAAAACACATACACCTGACAGCATTTTGCCCACAACTGAAATTAATTAGATGGTCTGAAAAACAAAACTCCAACAAAAGATGAAAAGTGAAACACAACACTGCGAGAATTTCTCCCACTCCTGGGACCAGTATTTTTTTAGATCTGTTGATTGTCAGATTACAGAAATAAAAGAGATATGAAAAATAATGCAGGAAAAATACACATCAGCCACATTTTTCAAAGTGTTCAGGCACTGAAACAAGCATCCAGATGCTCTTGCTCTGATCACATCTTAATTAGCGAAGATTAGTCAGTAATCTGGAATCTTAAAAGTATCATGTATGACATCAGGTTATTTCCACTTTTGACTGGTCTCTAAGTGCTCACTTAGACTGATTAAAAAAAACCCCAACCTTTCAGCTGCCTAGGTAACACATTTTCTGATGTTCATTGCTAAATTTTTAGATAATATTTCTCAAGAGGCCTTATGTAATTAAAAAGGTTTTAATCACTAATATCCTGTGGTGAAGGAAGGCTGTTAATGATGTGCCAGAGTGTGCTCAGTCCTGGATTGAACGTAAAGGAAGCTCCGGATCCTCCTCAGGGTGTTCCCTCCTGCACACTCAGATCACCTAACCCAGCAAAGCAGTGCTGGGCAAACTGCAGAAATAATGGCACAGTCTACAAGTTCTCCTGATTTAATTAAAAAATGACCTCCTGCTAGATCACATCTGCTCCTGTCTGTTCAGCTCCCTGTTAGCACCCCATTCCCTGAGCACCTGGCCATCACTGCCACAGCACCAGGCTGCTTCACAGCCACTCAGGGATTTCTTTCTCCTGCCTTACACTCCATTTAGCAAGCCAAAATTCCTCATTTTCAGTAGGAGAATTGAAATGGCAAAAAGTCTGAGATGAAACTGGAGGTTTAATCCTGCCTCCCAGGCTCAGTTCACAGTGCTAGTCCCTGCTCCAGCCCCACCTGTGTCCTCTCGTGCTGTAAGGAGAGGACAGCACACAGGACCACTCCCTGGCTGAGATGAACTGGAGAGGGCTGCTCTCAAAACATCCTGCAGAAAGGTTTCTCCAGAGTTCTGCCACCTCCTAAATCATGTCAATGCACAGAACATTTTGAGAACCTTCTGTTTCAGGAAGAATTTGCAATCACCTGCAGTACATGAACACAGAAAGAAAATTTATTTCCTCTGTTAGGAATTAGTGGTAATGTCTTAATTCCACAAGTGAATACCAAAAACTAAAGCAGCAATTAATCATAAGTGGAGACCACAGAGCTGAAGCCTATCACAGGTACCCATAGCCACATGTACAGAATCAAGAGGAGAGGAGACAAACAAAACCAACCCACAGCTATGCCCCAGATAAGTCCTAGACAGAGATGGAACATCATCTAACACCCTACACCTGGTGCAGGTACACACTGCCATCAGCATTGCACTGTCAAATCAGCATATAATATATAACCTATCTGCAAATTAATTGACAGTATAGTAAATGGAGTTTAGAAGGAAAAAAATACAGTGATTGTTGCTGAATTCCCAAGTCAGAGGCCTTGCCCCCTCTGAAGCTGGAAGGCATCCAGATGTGGCAGATGAGAGCAGTTTATCCAGGATCCAAACCTTTCCTCAGTGAGGTCAATTGAAAAACCCCTTGTAGTTTAAGTGGACTTTAGCAAAACTAATTCCTAGTTTGTCATTTTACCACATGTTTTCTTATTTAGTTTGTATCCATTAGTTATAATCTAAATTATTTTATACCCCCTTGTCAGGCTGAAGGTAGTGTGCATTTTGATGTTTGCAAGAGACAACCTGGCCTGTTCTAATGCATCAATATAAATGTGCTATTATTGGGGTCAAGAGCTTCCATTAGCTTTTATGGAAAAAAACCTGTGAATTATAAGACATGAAACAAGCCCAAGAATGTTATTATCTCTTGCAGAAGACAGGTAGTGGCATAGACAGCTACAGTTCTCTTTGGTTCTGTTAAGGATGAGTTTTACCACTATTTAAGTCCTTGGCCTTTGCACTTCAGCTAGGTGTGTTCTGCCACCCACACAAGTTTCTAACCAAAGCCTGAGTTCAGTATGTGTGCAATATTTCTGAGTCCCAAAAGATACTGCAACATTTGGTACAGCCAAACATCTTGCTTAATTCATTATTCACTATTTAAAATTTTGTCAGAAATCCAGGCATGAAGTGAAAGAATAAAAAACGTCAGATAAAGAAGTTAAGCAATCCCACCATCATCAACAACATAAATAAATCAGAAAGCCCATATGCTGGAATTCATGAATCCAAAGTACATGACGAAAAACTTACACATAACAGAAATAGCACAAAACCCAGGAAAAAAGGGGCACATTTCCAGTGAGTAATTGCCACAACTAGTACTGCATGTTTTTTTCTCTGAACATGTAGCTTTATTAAGTGTGACAGTAAACATCCCTTCCTGATGCTTCCTGTAAACTTCCACATCCTCCTGGAAACAGTGGTGAGCAGGAATACACAAAGAGCTTTGCTGTCAAAGCTTCCCACCAAACCCTACAATTTATGTAGCAAACTACTTGCTTTTCCTCTACCAAGACTGCACTGATTTAAGAGAAAATGCAATCTTTTCCCTAAGTCCTTGTACTGGCAGAGCAGAGCTTTGGGCTTTTGACCTGGGGGCAAGGGCTGCATCCCCCTGAGTCAAAACCTCTTCAAAAAGTCTCTTGCGATCTGCACAGAGAACAAGCAGCTTTGTAGCTTTGGCAACCCAGCTTTAGTCTTTCTATCACATCTCGGGGAGGAAAGCATCACTCTTGCCTTTTCTTTTAAAAGATTTTAAAATTTTGATTGACTTAAATATACAAACCTCATTGTAGCTGCATAAGTGTCTTTCCAGGTATTACAAGAGCTTGAGAAGGGACAGGTCTGAGTGGGGGTTCCAGCAGAAGGTGTCCCTGTAGAGATGGACTGTAGACACCAAAGAAACAGGCACTGTTGTCAGGTAGACATAAAAAATGAAGTCAGAGGGCTTTCTCAGCAAAAATGTGTACACTGATTTGATCAAAGTACAAAGAATCCCAATTGTTCAAATTCAAAATAAAGCTGATTGGAAATAATGAAAGCATGCTTTGCTATAACGGTACCAATCTTCTCTGAAAGGATATAAAACTTGATAAGGAAGTGTCCTCCTCTGAAAGGATACAAACCCGTGATATTGGTTTTCCATAGACTTATTTAAAATTTTGCATGGGAAACCCTAATTATTAATTGCTTTCTGCTGTCACTGAATAAGTTTTTAGCATATTAATCCCAGGGAAATAAGATCGTAATAATAAATTGGTTAATACAATACAGAGGGTTTATATATTGAAAATATCTATCATAAAAGTTAGGTTTTGCTGTTATCTGAAAAGACTGGCCAAAATTATTGGCAGAGTATTAATAGTTCCACAAAGTTGGAAACTGTAGGTAGGAAAAATACAAGAGAAAATAGGATGTTATCAGAGACCTTCAGGCTAGAAACCTGCCTTTGAATTCCTAAATGTGTGATAAGAGGAGTTATATAACATGGTTAGAACTCAATAAACAAAGCCTGTCTGCTCAGGAAGCCAGAATTAGACCATTTGTTTCCTATAAGGAAGAATGTTTAAAGTTATTTCTCTGTCAACGTTAAAACTATGAATAAACCTAATGAAAAATATAGAATCTGTGGGAGTAAAGAATATGCTTGGCCATAACTTCACTTTTGTTTAACTATAGAAGTATTGCTAGTTAAGTGTTCCTCTATCTGAAAATATTGCATCTGGTAAGACAGCTCTCTATTCTAATCACCCACAGAGTAGGGAAAAAAAAATGGGGCACTGAAAACCATCACTTATCATCCTGGTAGTCTAATCTCCTTCATTTGATGAACATTTCTAGAAAATCAGCCTCATCCAATTTACCAGAACCCTGATTAGCCGCCAATGTCTTTTGTAAAAGCACCTGTGTTATGAGAAAAGTGTAAAGATTTGTAAAAGTTACCCGAGGTCATAACGTGGGTTTACAGCACATTCTCTTTTTTTTTAAAAGTGAGCTCACACGAGCAGCCTTCAGTCTTTTAAACACTTCCTCAACTGCAGAAAGTGGCCACTTGTGCTCAAACTGTTTGAGTGTTCAAACAGCAAACAAACTGTGTGTATTTTGTTTCTACCTCCTTCTTCTGTTATGCACGTAGCATGGACAAGTCCAAAGCACGCTCAGATTTCTCACTCTGGGAGTGAGTTTTTCAGCAATCCCAGCCCTCCTGACAATGAACAGGTCCATTAAAAGAGGCATAACAAGTCTGGTCACTCCTGGGTTGCCGTTCCTTGCAAAGAAGGGGGAGAAGCTGCCGTTCAGGATAGAGGGAGTGAACCAAGGATGAACACGAACCAGCAGTGCACCCTTGGGGCAGTGGATGCAAACTGCACAGAGTGGGGGAGCACAGGCAGGGCAGCAACTCGGCCTCCCTTTCGTGGCACATTTGTCCTGCCCCTGCTGTCCCCAGTTTGTGTCCCCAGTCCAGAGATGGCACTGGCACGCTGGACCCAGTCAGGAGCACACAGTGCACTTGGAGATGGTGAAGTCAAACCCAGGGTCTTCTGACACTGCCAAAAGGTCAAGAGTGACCAGACACAGCAAAGTACAACCAGACACTCACAAGAATTTTTATAGGAAGGCCAGCCAAACACTGGCACAGGCCTTGGAGGTATCTAAGACTTGTCAGAACTAGACCCAAATCAACCTGATCAAACCAGTGATATTTAGTTTCAGCAATATTTGTTGTCATGCAGTGACTGCTTTCCCAAGACAATACATATGGAAGTGAAGGAGAGTTCTTTCAGTAAACTTTGACTGTATTCTATTCCAGTGTTATAGGAAGGGCCACTTATACCACTACAAATATTTGCATCTTCAAGAAGAGCTTGTGTTTTTGTGATTTATACTGATGGCCTGCTTTAAACAGGTAAATTTCTGAGGTCCCTGTAAATTTAAGTTGTATGGGACCATGTCCAGGCAGGTGTGCAGGGGGAGCTGCTGCAGCTGAGGGTCCTGATCTTGGCCCCCACTGCTCAGCCCCACAGGCAGCACCTGGGGAAATAGAGAGAAGCTTGGCAGGTAAAACACTTACAAGGTTATTGTCCTTCCATGAGTTCTTTTCCCCTGGATTTAATGAGGAATTCCAGCTGAGGGCAGGTGCTGTAGATCACAGCAGCCCAGGGTTAATGATGGGGTTACTCTTTCCGATGAATCGATAACCTGTGGTTTGGGAGCAGCCGTTGAGCCTTAAGAACTAATTCCATTCAATTAACTCCAGCTCTGTGCAAGAGATGCATGCCACTCCAGTTTTAGCTTACACATACTTTTTAAACAGAAAAAAAAGTTCACCCATTGCTTAAAATTCCCCACAGAATGATAATTGGTAATCAAAGGCAGGATTTAAGTTTGCTTCTGATAGTAAATGGTATTTACAGAAATGCAACAGGGATATGCGTGTGTCTACCATGAACACAGAGAGAGTTTTATCTACAATGAATTTTTTCAGCAGTTATTTGAATATTTTACGCTATCCATACTCTGACAACTAGAAAATTAATAAGATAGTGATGCATGACTTCCCTGTCAGTAGATGAGAGAGTATTATCAACACAAGGATTCATAGAGATGCGCTAAAAGATTATTTATGCCTTAATTCAACTTTTGCAGTTTTCAAGCCTGATGATGATTTTATGACTTCTAAGGCTCTTACAAATGCCTCAATGATTTTTTTTCTTTAAAAAGTTTTGCCCAAAAATTTTTGTTCCATTTGGGACTACTTTAAACACTGACTTTTTTACAGCAAGATGCATTTCCTCCTAGAACTGATAAGTTATTTGGGATGTTTAAAATGAATCTTAGTGGAGTTCATAACAGAATGGCAATATTATGTTTTCTCACAACTGACAAAATTCTGTGCAGGGTTTGGTGGTTAGCAGTAAGCTAGCTGAAAACTTCTATTTGCCCTCAAATTATTTTTGAATCAATAACAATCTACAGAGATTTAGCTTGAAAAGTAAGTTGGAGAGAGATTCAAACTGAGGAGAAGAGCAACCTTCCAGCCAACAGCTCTGGTGAGCTCAGATCCCTTAGCTCTGCCAGTGGGCCCTTAGCATAACGTTGGACAGGGGGTTCTCTGATCATGAACACACCGGTCAGGCTGCAGCACTAGAAGGAATCCTCAGTCCCTCATCAACATTGCTCCCCTTTGATTTAACAGTGAAACGTTCCCTGAAACCACAAATGGAATTCAGGTGCCATGCAAAGGTGTCCAGGTTGTGTTTCCCTCTTCCTTTGTGAACAGTCAGTGAGCCAGGGCAGGACCAGCTTTCCCCAGTCAGCCCCTCTCCCTGGGCTGCACTAAGGCAGTGCCCCCGTGCCCAGCTGGGTGTGCAGACTCTGCTTTCACTGGAGCAAAACCACACAACCAACCACAGCCTCTCCCAGGGACAGTCTCCTCCTGCCCTGAAGCCATTCCTCTTCTCTCTTCCCCACCCACTCATTTAATCTTATCTGCTCTTGGCCTCACATCAAGCTGGAACTGTGCAACATATCTAATACATAAATTAGCAATAAACATTCCACTGTGATACCAGATCAAAGTTAGGAAGAGATGCTTAATTTCAGGGCCCACTGTACCCCTCAAGCAGTTACACACCTCACCTCATCTTTCACATCTCCCCTCTCCCCAGTTACAGAGCTTTCCCATGGATAATCACTGCAGAGACCTGAATACCGAGACTTCAACATGCCAGAAAGTATTAGATCAAAAGAACAGAGTAAGAAATAAACTGACATTTCCTACACAATAAATAGCTTATCATTAGCATTATATAAAGTGTTGTGACAAACTTAATTTTGGAACTATTGACAAGAGCCTGGAAGTTAGTCTCTAATCATGAACTTTTTCAAACTGCCTTTGAAAAGGAAAGTCTCTGCCCTTGCTCTGGCACATCTGTTCTCAGTTTTGGATTTACTGGCACCAAAATTAACAAAATCACAAAGCTGATCTTCAGTCATCACTCAAGAGCTTTTTGTATCTGTTTGGGCTGTTCAGACTTTAGAGTTACTTTGATTCATATCATGGAAAATCACTACTCAAGTTCTTCCACTAATAGGCCCAGTTCAAATAACACTTTCCATGGGATCCCAAGTTAGCCAAGGCTAATTCTGCCTTCTTTTAATGCAAACACACTACTGTGCAAAAATGTAGAATTGGATGTTATTTGACAATAGGCTAAAATAGGCCAGAATTCCTGAGTGCAGAAACTTTGAGGAGGGAAAAACAGCTTAAAAGAAAAGTATTCATTAACAGATCCACTCTCCTCCAGTTAAATCCTTGCTGGATGAAGCCTGTCCCTCAGCCATTCTTTCCAGTCCAATGCATTTCCATGGCTTCTTGCCTTCCAGCAAGCTCTATCAGCTTCTTCTGGATTCCAGTACATGGAAAGTGCTCTCTGCCATCACTTCCAAGGCTTGCCCATGACCTGCACTCAGCTTTTCCAAGAGATGTTCCCAATCATGTTCTACATGCCTCACTTCTTTCTAGCTCTCTCCCAGTGCCACGTGCTCCAGGGTACCCCAGAAAACTCCCCAAGCTGAGAATGCACAGCTACTCCTGGGCAGGAGGATCTGCTTCCCCACTCTGCTGGCCACTTCCCCTGGAGCCAGGCAGGACCAGGCAGTGTCTGCCTCTGATCCCTCCAGACACTGCTGCACACAACAGTTGTGAGCACACAAACCAGACAGAGCATTAATCTATCACATATATAAATATCAAGCATCCTATGAAGAAAAAACACATTGAAAGGGCTTAAATACTTTCTTGAGTAGGGCCATCCCTAATCAGATCCAAAGCCAACAGGACCTTCTTCCCCTTCTCCAGTAGGACCAATCCATGCTGACTGGAGGAGATGCTCAAAGCCAAGACAGCCTTGTCCAGAGAACAAGGACTGCTGCCACTGTATTTGAGCTCTCAATTGTAATGATTTGAATATTTACTTTTATTTGAAGATGCGATCAAGCATTTACCAGAATGGGATCACTCTCCAGTCTAAGACTGTCTTCCTTTCTAACTCGGTTTATCTGCCTCCTGAATTCAAAATATCCCCTCAGATGTGCAGACCACAGCAATGTCACTTAAAATACCAAAATAGTACCCAAATTCTCTGAGCCTGAGACGTGTTCAATGAATGCATAAAATCTAGCACAAAGCACCCCAAATGGTGATGGCTTTTACACAACAATTTAGCAATTAAAACATAGATCTTCTAGACACTTTCTTCTTATTTCTTTCCCCCTCCTGCATAAGAACTAACTAATAATTCTCATAAAACTTGAGGGTAGGAAAGCACTGGCTACCTCATTAACCAGAAGGAAGGGGGGTCATGAGAAAGCTGAGCTGATCAATGACAGCAAATGGTTGTCAGAGTCAGACTCAAAAGCCAGGAATTCTACAAGAGCATTAAGAAAGTTGGGTTGTTGGACAATGCCTTATGCAAAGTAGGAGGAAAGCTCAGTTTGGAACTTGCCAGCTCAGCATTTACGTTAAGCTCAAAACAAGTCAAGGAAAATACCCTCGTAGCCAACTGAGATCCAGAAATGGCTCCAGGGTAACGCAGCAACCAAGAGCACAGTTTGGGAGCATTTTTGAAATTAACTGACAAGATCAAATCAGTATTTCTCATATATTTCAGAATTCCACATCCATATCTAACACTTTCTGAAAGTCAGAGGAGGTACATACAGTTAGTGTCTCGAATGTAATCTTTGCTGGGTTTGAAAAAGTGTCTGTAGCTAACAAGCATTCATTCAAAGAACATAAACCTCTTATCAGTTACCTCTGAAACTAAGCTCACTGCACCCACTCGATAGAAACTTCAGTATTTATAAGGGCTTACAAGATCAAAATCAATCATTCATACTTATGTTCTAAATTGTGGGAAAAAAGAGCTTTTGACTTCTAAAATTTTCAAACTTTCAGTCTAATAATCAAGATTATTAATATACTCCTGTTGGTATATTATGCTTCTCCCTACAATTTTTGGGGGGAGATTTCAATGGAGACAACTGCAGTTTTAAATAAATTAACATCCAGGGAAAGAACTTAAACCTAAGCAGCAAGTGTACCCTATTGTTTGGCTTAATCTACAGATTATGCTTAGCTACTGTGAAAGTCTAATTTCATTTCATTTACTTTCTGAAGGGAAAGAAACCTTTACATTATTCCTTCATTACTCCCAACTAATCATCAGGTTCTCAAGGAATGAAAAGACCCTCATAATTACTGCAAAACAATATCTATATATAAATATAGATAATATATCATATATATAATATATCACAAATGTAATGTATGTTACATATATATAATATATATAACACCTTGCATTATGTGCTCTATCAAGAAGGACCCCTGTGCCTGTTCTACAAGCCTGTGCAGGAGCAGAGTGCCCATCCCCACCTCCCCTGCTCTCCACAGGTTGGCACGTGGTTGGCAAAGGAGCAGGAATAGCAAGTTGTGTTTGGATTTCAGTGATCAGTAGTACAGAGAGAGAACTCAATTAATAAAAATTGTACAAATATAGTGACACACGACTAAACCTAAAGTGCCATTAATATCTGTAACTCTGTATTTAGGACAAAGACATTTATTCTTATACTCTTATGCTCTATGTTGATGTTCTATGTTCAAAAGAACTATGATGAAGTATTATCAAAAGAACAGCAAAAGTGCTCTGTAAAAACTGCTTAATCTTAGCAAATCAAATCAAAGAATAAATCAGCAAATGAAGCACCTTTGGTGTTTGCCAGCTGAAAGTTTCGTTATAAGCACCAGGTGAAAGAGGAAGAGTTTAATGGCGTTTAATTCTCCAGAAGAGTAGAATCTCAGTTCCTTAATTTTCAGACTGCAAGAGTTCACTGTCAGGTAAGAAATATGTTTAGAAAATAAGGATGTTTCAACAGTTTTCTTTCCACACCAAGGTAAAAAAAACCCAGCCAACTCCCAAAACCTTCAATATTGTCAGGGGGAGGATAGGAAACTTCTTGCCTCCTCAAATATCACACCAAACACTCCACCTCTTAACGTCTCTTGTTTGAGTTGTCACTTACTGCAAATATTTACCATTATTTATCCTTAAGCCATCCATACACGTTGTGATGCAGTGTAAATAACCAAATATCCATTCTTTCTGCCCTAGGTGATATGGAATATATTCCTTCTTATATCTCACATTTTTCCCTCTCAGTTTAAAAGAATGATTTTGTGAAGAATCGGAGAGACTGCTCCTTCCCATCAGCCTTTAAAATAATATCCAGTGCTTTGTGCAAGAGCGATTAAAAAAAGAGATGAGTTCTGACACAAGCTTTATTTTTTACAATAGCAAGAGAAAATGTGAAACTCAGATGGGTCTTGTTAGTGCTAAATGCACTGCTTCTGACTCCAATTTGTTTTGTTCTATTAATTTATCATCTTACATTCAGAATGATTTCGTAGTCTGCTAGGAAAAGGTCTCAGAAGCATGAAGCAGTGAGATAATGGAATGAAGACGCAGCTAACTGTGATATTTCAGAGCAATTGGAGTATATTTGTGAGCACACTATTATTCTAAACACAACCCTGCAGCTCTTTGTGCCCACAGCACACACAACGTGAGTCAGTAACAACAAATCTGAGCAACAACAAATTTCTCGGTGGGAAAACTCCCTGAACCCCGGGAGGTTCCAACCCTTACAGCTGCAGCTGGAGAGGACCCTGTGACTTCTTCATCTGTAATTGCTGTGTCTTTGCACTGATCAACTTTCTCAAGTCTATTCCAGTCAATCCTTGAACAGCACACGCAGCAAAATTAAAAAAAAAAATTCAGCAGTGCACAAAATGGCAAAGGTATTTACTGCTGCTATAATTTAGATTTAGTTGGAACTGTGACTTAGGTTACACCACGATGCTTTGCTATTTAGACTGAAAGCCATGCTGAATTTTGAGACCTTTAGTATGCTAGACTGGCTTCAGGAGTCTCAGAATTCACAGCTTTCTTTTCATTCCAAAAATAATAATATCCTGCTTCATGCTTTTCTTATTTTATCTCCTGAGAATTCCTGCCAGCTCTCAGTGAACAGAGACCGTGTGAGGGACGCTGAGATATATGAGCACTTCTGCTTTCCAAGATTTTCAAAGTGTTCAATAGCACAATGAAAAATGTGCATCTGCCACGAGTCAGTGAGAGACACACAAGTTACATATTTAATATTCTTCATGACCTTCTGCAACCCCCACAAAAGAATCAAGAACTCCAAACCCAGTTACACCACAGTGAGCTATAAAAGAAAGAACCCAAAAAGTGAGCTGAAGTGGTTTTCCAGGGGATTTGGGGTTTTTTTTTCTCTTTATCATCACCAGTGGTCAGCAAAGGCGACTCTCTGGGTGGCACATCTCTGTGCTCATTCTGTGTACAGCCATGCTGAAACTTTTCTTTATAAAAAAATAAATTAAAAAACCACATCAGCAGAAAATAATTTCTATTGGGTAATTCTCATAACGAAAATTCCCTACCCAAAGTTCATGCCTGACCAAAAAAAAAAAAAGTGCCTGGAAAACCAGAAGAATTGAAACCTTTTTTTAGCAAAAAAAAGTATTTTGGAATTGTTTGAAGTGTTTAAAACCAAAGTTCAATGCAGAAATTTATTCTTTGGAGAATGCCAGTCAAAATAATACGTGGAGGAAGCCAAAGCACATTATTGATAAATACCAGCCTCCAGCTTCAGTGCAGCAGTAGGAAAAGGCCCATGAACTTCTCAGCAGTGTGACAAGAGACACACCAAGACACACTCCCAAGGGACAGGGACTGGAGCAAACTCTGTCCTGCCGTGTCCCAGAGCTCACTGGGAACCCCTCTGGAATTTCAGTGGGTGAGTTCCCACCAGGCTCGAGCTGGACGACACAAATGTACTTTGCTCTTCCCAAATTCATGGATTTGCCTGAGTCGCTGTTTTTACCTTTCCTGAGGTAAATAGTTCTGAATTTGGTACATTCCTGAGGAACTTTCTTGTAAGTCTTGTGGAATCACCATGGTAATATTCTCCACTTACAGTAATTATGCTCCTATTTCCTCTCTGAATACCTAAGGTAATTCTAATCTGCAGAAATAAAAGTAATTAGATAGTCAGTGTAGTACAGCTGTAGGCAGCTGTAAATAAAGCATTTACATGGGGATGGAAACATTGCAGAGCTTTAGAAAAGTGTGTTATGAAAGACAAAAAAATAACCCAGTTCCAGGTTGTGAGAATACGCAATTTAATCCATGTAGTAATCTTGTTCATCAGTAATTACAGGAGATAAGAGTCTCCTCAATTAAGATCAGGAGGAAAATGGTTTTATTTTATGTGTCCTGAGAAGTGTCACATCAAAAATAATTAGAGAGAAAGACCTAAAAACTTTCAGATGTTTTAAATATATTACTTCCTTTGAAATTTAGAAAAGCTTCAAAGAAATGTCAGGTTCTGGCATGCTATGGAAAGAGCACTTGTGTGCAAAAACAACAAGGCCTTTCCCCTAGTTTTATATATATATTTGATGGAGCCACTCAGAAAGCAATAACTGAAAAACTAATTTAAATTCAGACATGATCCTTTGGATAACAATTTTAGCGCAATGGTTGGAATTATTAGGAATGAGCCTGTGGCAAACCCAGGATTGGGAACATGACACAAAGGAGTTTCTGTCAAGCTTTTCCAATTATTAGTCTTCTCTTCCTAGTTATTTATACTTCCTTTCAGCTCACATGTATAAGTCATACAGCAGCAATACAGTAGCTCCATCTCTGAGGAACAGTCTGCCAACCTGTCCCAGGAAGCCTGTTTGCATTTTCATGGCTTTAAGATTTTCTATGGGAGGCAAGAATGCATTTTCAAAATTTTGCTTTATTGTTACGTTTCCAGAGTCTCTAATCACTCCTCATGCCTTTGGTAACCAGTCTTCAGGGCCCACTCTTACTAATTAACTAATCAATTACACACTTGCTAATCTGTTTTATCCAAAGATAACAAAGTAGAAGGAAAAGGCAGACATGGATTTCTTTTTACTACTTAAAAAGCCATTTTAAGAAAATGTTGGTTACGCAAAACCATTCTGATCCTTGGCCTCACAGCCTTCCATATGGATTTTCCAAGCATCAGTGTGAATTCAATTTGATTTGAATCACTCATTGTACTCACTCAGTGGGCAGTTCTGTATGATATGGATCAGCTAAGCACTGTCATCAACTCATTTGAAATCAATTCATTTATTGTTCACACCCAGTACACCATTTGGGACAGAGGGAGAGGACAATGAAATGAGGAGACAGACCCACCGGAAGGCAAATAATAGCACAGAAGAAAAGGAGAAATGTAATAGTCATGGACTGGAGACAAAAGAATAGAAGAGACAGAAACATGGAGATCAAAGACAAACATTGATCAAAGAAAAGGAACTGCAGACAAACCAGAACCTGTGATCAAAACCTGATGGAAAGGAGCATGGTGTGATGTGAAAAAAAGAGAGAGGAGTAAAAAACCTCAAGCTCACTGCTTCAGAATATCATATGTGCTTTTGATTCTCTACTAGTCTCTAATCCAGCCATGTGTAAGAAAGAAGTATATTAATTTCTCTACATCCCCTAGACATTAAAGCTTTTTGCCTGGATGTTCTATCATTAACTCTCCTTTGTCCACTTTTCTGTCATGTTCATCTTCTAAAACTATTCTCAACTTGCTTGGCTGGTGGCAAGGAAGGATTTTCTCATATTTCTGTCACAAATTTCTCAACAAAGCACATGTTTTAACTCTTACCAGCTAAACTCTGTCACTGGTCTAGTTTCTGCAGAGCTCCTGCTGCAAATAACTCCTAATCCCCAGTTATGGAGCTACTGCCCAACGCCAGCTGTTCGTGCCCTTCCTGGCTGAGGAGCAAGGACCTGTTTCCCAGGAAGGAAGGCCTTGGAATCACTGTGACACCTGTGGTGGAGTTCAGGTGCCATCAGATGTAGAGAGGATTTGTGGTCCATTTCTCACGCTGCAGATTCTGGGCAGAAATAGGCTCATACACCAAGTTCCTGCCCCTGGGGCAATGGACATTCTCAGAATCCCCAGCCTACTATAAATAATTATGTTTGGTTTTCACTGAGTTTATGAGAGCTGAACCATGTGCAGGTTATTGCTGACTGCTCCTAGGACAGCTCTTCCACAAAATTCTCACCTGGCACTCCCACATTTGGGTTTTGGTGGTGCTGTAGCATATCAATTCTGAGGCACCACCTGAATAGCTAATTTTCTTACACTGTCTCACAGTGCTGGGCAAGAGGAAAGCTACAGTTTGAACTGATTGAGTAAGCCTATTTTGCCATCTAAGAGGAAATTGTCCACTTTGCTTCAATAACTATTTTCCAAACAAAAATAAAATTTTTTATGGTTTTCAGATGATCTACCAGATAACCTTTATTGTTCAAATAATTCTAAGGTTAACCTATATTCAGGATATTACTCATCAAATAGGTCAGTTGAAGCAGCCACATGGCTTTCCAAATATTGTAGGAAATCTGAAGCACTGCCACAAGACTAATTTTAGTTCTCAGAACTACACACTGGTTGACATTGGCAGGGACCTCTGGAGCTCATCTGGTCCAACCTCCCTGCTGAAGCAGGGCCAGCTGAATTCAGGACTCAGGACCATGTCCAGATGGATTTGGAATATCTCCAAGGAGGAGGACTCCCTGGGTACACTGTGCCAGTGCTCAGTCACCTTCACAGTGAAAAAGTCTTTCCTGATGTTCCGAGGGAACCTCCCGTGTTTGAGGTTGTGCCCATTGCCCGTGGTGCTGTCGGGGCACCGCTGGGCAGAGCCTGGCTCTATCCTCTCTGCAGCCTCCCTTCAAGTACTGATGCACATTGAGAAGGTCCCCTGAGCCTTCACTTCTCCAGTCTGAACTGCCCCAGCTCTTCCAGCCTTTCCTCACAGCAGAGATGCTCTAGTTCCTTCCTCACCTTCCTGGCCCCTCACTGGACACTCTCCAGCCTGTCCCTGTCCCCTGCCCTGGGGAGCCCAGCCCTGGCTGCAGAGCTCCAGCTGTGGGCTCTGCTGAGCAGAGGAGGAGGATGAGCCCCCTCAGCCTGCTGGAAATGTTTTCCCTAATGCAGCCCCAGAGACCATTCCCTGCCTTTGCCCCGAGGGCACATTGCTGGCTCATGGAGGTATCCAACACCACTGGGTGCCTAAAATCTGGAAGCACTGATTGGTTTTGCACGGGCTCAGACAGAAACAATTGCCTATATTTGAAGAGCTGGCAACCAACATTTTTCTTGTGAGGACATCTTGTGGCTAATATTTCACATTATTGGCAATAAGCCATGTCATAACATTTGGCTGCAGAGAAGTGACTGGAGCATCAGGATCCTTAAATCACCTCTTATACCAAATGTACATCCTCATTTCACATCTAGTCCTGGTTCATAAAAATGGGATCAGAATCAGGATTTATCTTTCTAAGTGCCACTAGAAATTATATTTAAATATTTAGAGGTGTTTTTGTGAGATTGTTTATCCTATAGTAGCACTCAAAATATTCTGTTTTTTACTGGAGGTGTTTTAAACCCTCAAAAAAATTAATTGCAATAATAAGTATGACATTGGCATCTACTGGATAAAGTACTGTTAATACTACACGACTTATGGGCCCTATAAATTGCTGTGTGTTTGGGAGGTAGTGCTGTAACATCTGTTCTAGGACATGAGCCTCTAGCAGGAAGATTGTGGATATCTTTCCAAGATATTCCAAGAACTACTATGTGCCACCCTGTGAAGATGGCAGTAGTTTTGTGACACAACCAAAATACTGCTGCATAAGATATTGCTAAGAAAATAAAATTTGTAAACACAACACTGTTCCTACTGGATTTACCACAATGCACTCAGGTGCTTTTCCTTAGAATATTACAATGTAGAATTGCTGAGACAACTATTGAATTAGATGGACCCAGAGGACAAAAGATTTAAAACTTCAGACTTTCAGCAACTGGGATAGAAGGACAAGAAGAAAAAAAGCTACAAAGTATTTTCCAGTGAGACTGACTCTAACTCTGCCACCATCCTGACAGCAGCTGAATGAAAGCAAGGGCACTTCCCATTTTATTTCAGTGAATCTCCAGTCTCTACACTTGGCACCTCAAAGAAGCTCAGTTTAACATGCTTCAGAAGAATTAAAAATTCATCCTCTACTTTATCTCAGATATCCTTATGATGAGTTTTCTAGCACTGTCAGACACGAGGAAGTGATTATCTGAGATAAATTTGTTTGTATCATTTCTTGATCACAAATGATACCAAGAACAGAAAATATTTGCCTTCATAAATCAAAATTTTATAGCTATCCTAGCAATGAGTTACAGTACATTAGGATCTCAATCTACAAGCTGCTGATGAAAGATGAACTACACAGTTAATGATTTAATCAGTACACTGTGTTAATTACAAATGAAACAGAAATCAAGATGAAAATGAAATATAGAAATAGCACATATAGGACCGACCCAGCTTGCTTTTTTCACTATGGCATTCCTGTTTAAATGCAGTGGGACTGGCTGCATGACTGAGGCAGCGAGGGTTTAATCCTACTTATATTATCTCTCATAAAAAATATTTACATACTGCTGCCTGTAGTGTATTTTACAATATTCTCATTATAGAGATTAACTCTATATCAAAGGAACAATATCAGAAGTTTCTAATGAAATCCAGAAGAGTTGCAAAAATCACTTTTTTGGAAATGTTCTCATTTGGGTTGTGTCGTTAATCCCTTTAACCACGGAACTCACATTTTAATTGCAGATAGTACCCAGGCTCCCAAGTATCCAGAAACAGCTGTTCCTCCACTGCAAGCAGTCTGCAAATACCCACATTCTGTGGGCCCAGCTGTGGAGACAAGGACTAGGGGGAGCTGGTGGAAAGGCAGGACGGTGCCATGGTCAGGATGCTGGCCAAGGCCCTGCCAGCTCAGCTCCCTGGGGCTGCTCACAGGGGTGAGTGGTTCAGGCTCTCTGGGCTCAAGTTCTCCAGAGCCCTGGTAAAGCACTGCCCCACACAGCACTGCACTGGAGGATTAACCAAAACAGCAAAGTGAAGCCCACATTCATACTTACAACTGTGGCTGGTTAATGACAGCTTCATACAACCTTTTCAGCCTCACACTTTACCTTGAAACCAAGTCCCTTTTTCTCCACACTTTCTGCTCTGTGGAGGAGCAGCTCCCAGAGGGAAGGCAACACTGGCTTTTGTCAGCTGATGCAGTAGGGACTGCTCCAGGTACAATAATATAAATAAGCCTTCTGATTTCTTCATGGTGTCAGAGTCTGTTTCATTTTTCACATGGCTTCAGGACCAGAAGTCCTTCAATTTACTTTTCTCTCTCGCCTCAGTCCTGTACCTCGTGCTGTCTCAGTGTGTACCTGGCTCTCAGCTGTAACACTTACAACTGTGATGTTGTTGGTGTTAAATGCATCTGGCACTGCTTTGAAGTAGTAATATAGAATTTATCCACACTTCTGTGAATAAAACAAATCCCAGTGCTGATCAGCATTTAATTGTGCCCCAGGGATCTCTTCCTGCACATATGTGCAGTGCACACAAGGAAGCATCTCTTGCTGGTGGTCCCACCATAAGCTTATTAAACTCCTGACACCAGCTCACTTCAAAATTGTAAAAAATACAGGAGATTGAACAAGAACCCCAAAATCTTCACATCAAACTCCAGCAATTATGCGATAAATAAATAATACCCTGAGCACACACACGCACACTTTGCTTCTCTGTCTTCTTTGATAGTTGTCCTAAACCAGACTCTGAAGTGGGTGCCCACACTTTGACCCCGTATTCTAGATTCAAGAATTCCTAAGGTAATTTGAGTATTTTTTGTTTTGTAGAAATCTAATCTGAGCTGAACATTTTCCATCCTTGCCAAGTGGCATGCACTCATACATATGTATAAAGTAGGTATATGTGTGTGTGTATCTTGCCACAAGGATGTAGTAGAAGCAATTAAACCCTTGATAATAAATGGTTCATCAGTCCGCAGGTGATGTACGATAAGTGATTGCTCCTGTAGGTAGTAATCAGCTGGTGCAATTGCTGAATTATAAATTCCCTCTGGGCTGATTGGATTTTATCAACAAGAAGCAGTGAAGGAAAAAAGAGTTTGGGGGTGAGGTTTTTTATAGTCTGAAACCTAATATTAGAAATTTGCCAATTGGAAGTGAGCGCCTTTCCCTTGAAGACACGCTCACAGTGACTGAATAGCTGTCAGAAAAATGTGACCATTTTCAGAGCAGCCTCTGGGACCACAGTGTATTCTGAGGCAAAGATGACATTCAGAGGTTTTTTCCCACCTCAACAAAAATACAAAATATGCAACTCTCATGTGTACAGAAACTGTTTTCCCATTGGCAGAAAAACATTCCGTAAATCTATACAGGGACTGAAATAACGTGAGCACACTTACATTAAAACACAAGAGCTAGTTCCTATTACCAGTTGGACATTCTGTCCACGCAATTTAGGGATTATATTTGAAAATATTTGTGAGACCACGAGTTCCCCTGATGGGAACCTGAAGAACTTCTGTGTATGTTGAATTTAGAGCACTGATGAAAATAGAACAGCATGTAAATTTTAATAAAAGGTTTTTACCTGTTATCTATACCATCCATTTTTCTGGTTTGTTTTGTTGTTTTGTTTTTTGTTTGTTGTTTTTTTTTAATTTTATTTTATTTTGTCACAAACTAGTTTTCTTTAATCAAATATTAAAGCAGTAAATACAGCTGTGGAAAATACTACCCATCAAAAATAAATCTAATCCAAAAAATCAAAAAGCTCTCCAAAGCAGTCTAACACTTCTTTCTGTGTCACAAAGTTTCTTAAGAAGTTTTAAAAAAAAAAAAAATCTATTTTTTTCTCACCTCTAAACGTTTGTTACTAATATTCACAGAATCACAGAATAGTCTGAGCTAGAAGGGATACACAGGATTATATTGTTACTTTTCAAACTATATTTAATGAAAAAAGGATATCCCAAAGAATTTAAACAATCAGAATTAATTTCAAATTGATGTTTAACAGCTGCACTGTGATTCTTTTCTTACTTTTCTGATGAAATTTCCTGTGAGCACAAGGTTGTGTCAGCCATTTCAGCTTCACTTCGGTGAGAAGGTTAAAATCCCAAATTAAAAAGTGAAGCAGAAGGCTGTTTATTTTGACTTTTATGAGCGTGCATCAAAACACTAATATGATCATGGAATGCTATTACTTCCAAAAGTTATACCAAGCCCAAGTGCAGCCCAATTGCTTACAGCAGCTATTCCAGCTGGGAAAAACAGTGAGACAATATGGTATCCAATCACACAGGTGGGAGTTGTTTGGTAGGGAAGAAAAACTACGGTTTTAAAGTAAAAACTTTTATGAGGAAATACAGCAGTAATATGGTGAAGCACAGATAGAGCCAAACAACTTAAATTAGCCCTCACTAAGTAGGTTCATGTGGCTCCACAACATGGACTCACACAGGAATCAAGTACCTGGCTGTGCTTCCAGAGTCAAGCAGGTAAAACATGGTCCCCACAGTCCTTCTGCATCTTTCTCACCCAACAGAAATGGATTTTTTCAAGCAAAATTAAGTTGTTCATTTTTCCCACACAGGCCTTTCCCGTGTCTTCATCCCCATTCACTCTCACTGCCAGGAACCACCACAACCCATCATGCCAGCTCATAAACTGGGAATGATTTTGCACTGATTCTCATGAGTGTCACACCAGCTCAGACTCATGTGGGGCTCCAGCTGTTGGCTGTTTAAGGAGGAGCAGGATGTGCACACTTGGCAGGCAGCTCCCTAAACCATGCCCTAAACCTCTGCTGCATCTCAGGCACTGGCATTTCCTTCCAACTTGGACTACAAAGACTGCTGTGTAAGCCTTGTAACCCTGCTGGATTTCCTTCTATATGCTACTACCTGCATGCAAAAGTAATTACACATCATAATGTAAAATGAGACGTTAATTATTTATGTAAATCAAAAATAGTCCTCCCTCAATATCTATGATTCTTTATATATTACTTTTATTGCAGCAATTCCTTCTTTTTCAGTTTTTTTTTCCCTTTTCTTATAGTCTAAATGAAACGATGGGATGTTTGGGACATGGGTTATTTTAGCACATAATCAACACACAGCTAGATGCTTTAGCATAACCAACAGCAGTAATAAGAACCTGATATATGTAAGACAAATTAAAAAATGAGACCTTTGGAAACACAACAGAGGCATCAATGAATAGTTGAAGGGTCATCCCTGTTAATTTGATTATTCTGACACTGAAAAATCTACTTGCAGTGGAAAGTAGCAATTACAGTGTACTCAAATTGGACAGCAGCAAATTTGCAGCAATAACCCAATAATCCAAGAGCAGCTTTGCTGAATTTCCAAGCCATTGACCTGCCTGCTTTGTGGAAACTTCAGCAAAGAGGGTGATGGCTGTTTTGACATAAGCAGAGAACTTACTGTAAAAGACAACTGTGCAGCTGGCTTCAAATCCTTTCATCTGGAGGTATGATGTAGTTCTGTTTCCAGTGTAGAACTGCAGGGACGCAAGAAAATATATGGGAGGGTGAAAATTATACACAGAAAATTCACTGGTTTAGAAAGAACTTTCGCAGTACCGTTCATTCACTTGAGAAAAGGTGTTTTTTAGCATGAGAGCCAGGTATTGAGAGCCAAATTAGGGAAGAGAGGGAGGAAAAAGAAGTTATCTCTGAGAAAGGACTCTCCAAGGCCTGCATTGCTGAGTTAGCAGCCTGGAGTGTGTATCCCCAGTGGTTCTTCTGGGCTTCTTTGGAAATCACCAGACACTGCACAGAACATTTTCAACACCACAGGGACACTCTTTGGAAAAACAAGGTACAGGCTCCACATCACTTGGGTGCATTAGAAATGTGTGAAGCATAAAAATAAAAAGTGAGGGAAAAACAAGAAAGAAAGCAGCCAGAGCCTGTCACTGGATCCCTTCTTCAAACACAAACTGCAGACCAGTTACATCTGGTTTTAGTGGATCTTTACTAGATTTCTAACCTAGGTTTAACAAGTTAACACAGTGACCAGCACCCAGTGGTTCAGGTCACAGACATCATGTGCTGTCAACAGAGAATTCTGTAAGTTTAATTCATCACATCCCACCCTACAACCAAACCCCCAGTCAGATTTGTAACACACACCCAGTGCCCAGGGACAGAGGTGAGTAGCAGTGGTCAGTGAGAGGATCTAGAGGGGAGGGGAAATAAAAAAAAAATAAAGAGGGCAACAGAAGTTCCTTCCAGCTTTGATATCCACTGCTTATTTTAATATGCCAATGTACAAATGATTAATCCAATTAATTAGCATACATAAGCCTTTTTCACTGACAAGCTTCCTTAGTGATCATTTTATGAGTGACATTCCTATACCATCAAGGAGATGAGCTGGAAGCTCTTTTATTCTTTTTTTTTAATGGAAGCTTAAAGTTCAGCAATCATTTGACATTTTCCATCGATCTTGTCACACACACTATTCAGAGCAGCACTTCTGTCTGCAATATTAATCTACTTTTCTGGGTTTGACTGTTATCAGCCAGTCTTGCATGGTTGTAGCCTGTAGGACATTAATTAACATGGCAAGGTACCAAGGTGCTAAATTATTTCTAAGTAGTTTGAATTCTGGATATTTACTTTCTTCAGTTATAAGCAGCATAAGCCATATCCAGCAAAACCAGGAAACTTGTTGTTTGAAGTAATATGATTTTTAAAACCACATCAATAGCATAGCAGAATCAGGACATTTTTAAGGGAATAGGAGGAGGAGAAAGCCAATATGAAAGAGAAAATATTCTCACTCCCTCCAAAATTCAAGCATAAGTGAAATGGCGGAAAAAAAAAAAAGCAAAACAAAACACCCAAATATTAAAATAACTTTTTGAAATTTATTATGCATTTGGAACAACAGCCTTAAAAGCTAGCACTAACTGATGAAGAGGATAAGCTGACATTACCTTGGATTTATAACAGCTTTTGAAAATTCAAGCTCAGAGGAATCTGAAAGGAAAAACAACAAAGTGCATCAAGAAGATGGGTCAATTAAAAATCCACAAGAGCTTTATGGAATTAGTGAAGGCAGCCACACACTGCTCCCTTTCTGGAAGCACTCCAATTCTTTAAATCAGATTAGGGTCAGTCCTAATTGTTTCAAGCAGAAGATGTGTGGTATTTATTTGCTGGGTGCCTTTTTTTTGTGACTGATTAACTTCCTGAAGATTAGCTGCCAGTAATTTCTGAAATGGCTAATGGAAGGTAATTAGCTCACAGTGTGCTGCAGTTTGCACTGCCCAGGAGAAGAGTTTACCCATCTCAGCCAAGAGAAGGATTACAGAAGACATTGCAGAGAAAGAAAGTTAGCAGAGTTCCTGCAACATCTGATCCAGCTTTTTTCGAGATGTACTATATAAATAGAGTAGGAAGAAGATCGGTATGGCCTAAAAAAGACTTAAAAACAAACAGTACAAAGTGCTTCCAGAATAGTTTCCTTAAAAATAGTGTGGGGTCTCCCACCATTTTCATTCTCTGTGGCATTACGTTTAATTTTTTTATGATGTTCACAGAGGAAGAACAGTGACACACCCAATGAGAAAACTGCACTTTTAAGGAGGTCTTACAGTATGCTTTATAAGAGTTTCTTCTGAAAGCAGTCTCAAGAAAAAACATCCTGGGGCCAACAATATGCTAACTAGGACATTTGAGAGATTTTAATCATAAAGCCTTAATAAAGAGAAGAGGAAGAAATTACAACTTTCTACAGAAGTACATATCTTGGCTCCCAGTTTCAGAAGATAAGGGGAAAGTAAAGAGGAACAGAGGAAAAAGCAGGACCTTGCATTTGAGGTTAAAGAAAGGCCAATTGCAAAGACAAGCTCCTCTAATTAGGTCCAATCACCACTTATGGTAAGTGAAAATCCCCTATAAATTCTTCAAGGCAGGTGACTGAGAAGCTGAGCAGCTATCATAAAAATCAGCTAAGCATCCCCAATTCAATAATTATATTTTTTGTTAAATATGCTGTTAGTATATTTTCCATTTTGTGTCTCTATTTGTGTTCTGTTACTGAAACCAAAAAGCTTTTGATAAATCTCCCAAGTGAAGCTGAGGGTTTGGTTACTCTCACAACTGGGAATCTCATGAAAACTCAAAAAGCTTTTACCCAAAAGCTTTTAGCTTTTGCAAAAGGCTCTTCCCCAAAAGCTTTTAGGGTGCTCCTTCACTAAGAATGGTTAACACAGGTATCAAAGGGGTGTTTCCCATGAACTGAGTTCCCCCTGTCAGTCAGCAACACATTGAGTGATACCTGAACACAGCCAAGGGCACAGGGGGCTCTGCCAAGTGCCTTCCCCCTCTGCAGGGATGTGCTGCACACAGTCAGGAGCTCTGCCTTTAAAGGATTTCTGCACTGTGCAATTACAATAGGCAAGTAATGAACACCACCCAATTCCTATCCAATTTGCTTCTTCCCTAGAGGTACCTGTAGGCAGTGTTCAGGAAATATTTACAGGAATAGCTTACAAAAGTGGCCCATTTAAATACAGGGAATTAAATATATTCCCCACTGTTCAGAGGCACCAAGTTTTAACTGCGGTTCTCTTGTTCCAGTGTGTCCCGGTCACCTTATTAAACTAGAGCAGAAGACTTGTAACACTTAAAGAGAAAATTTTTTCCCATAAATTTCACCTCAGTCCCTATTTTATTATTCACAAAACTTTTGGTTCTTCTTACATAAAACCCCTTGCACAATACGTGTCAACATGCAGTGACTCAGTTAATGGGTAGGTGGGAATATATGACAGATAGGATTTGTTAATGGAAAACTTAATGAGAGTATCAAACAAAATACCTATTAGCATTAGGAAGGACTGAAATATATTTAAATTATTACCAAAAAAAAAAAAACAAGCAACATATTTAAATGTGAGATGACGAGTGAGAGAGAGAGTATTAAAAGTTACTTCACCATAGAAACATAGGATGTCATTGATACACAAGAATAGTGTGGCTGCCTTAAGCTATACCCAGCTACAAGTCTTTGGGCTGCTATAAATAAGGCTTGGCAAAGTTCTTGGATTGGAAGATAAAATGAACAGAGTTTTTAATCTCAGGAGAAAACATGGTTAAACATCATAATTACTGAGACCAGCTATTTTAATATTGTGTTAATTTTAATGACCTTATTCATCAAAAGACCTATGAAAAGGATGACTAAACCCTAAGTGGGGAGAGTAAAATGTATTCTGCATAAACAACAAAGGATTTCAGGGATTCATGGCTCATGTTTAAAACTCAATACACAAAGTGATCTGACTCATAACTCCCTTCTCCGTAATGTTAGAAATCTAGGGAGATACTAAAAATCGTTAAGCAATGTTAGGGAGAGCAAAGGATTTAATTAAACCAGAGTGTAATCCTTTTAAGGAATTTCAAAGCTAGATCAGTGTCACTGTGCAGAGTCATTTGATTGGTTTCCTTTACTACCTCTCTTCCTTCTCGAGTTGTAATATCACTACATTAAACATTAACCACTTTAAACATACACATGCTAAATTCTTGTCAAGAATCTCATTATCTCACGTCTCAAACTGCAATATCTTCTCTGGGCTGCTGCTCTCCATCCAGATTGCTGCTACAGAACAGGTGGCTTATCAGTGACTAGAGCACAAGTGCCCACAGTGGATAGGAGCCAAGGAGAGCGGGGTTTCCTCCCCATGTGAATATATCCTCCCTCTTGGAAGGTGTGTTTGAGGATGTCATGGCTGTTTAGAAAGCACCAACAGAACTATTCCCTCACACTCTCACAGAGCACTGGGTTAGGTGAGTTTTCATTAGCTTTTCACATTGATCTTCTCTGTGTTCTCTACACTTTAATTGCCTGTTTAAGCTCCACAAGCTCCATCTACCCTGCCACGTGCAGCTCCATTGCTCCAGTAGGCAGATCCACAGGAGAGCTTCCTGGCACCTTTCTGTGATGAGTCTGACACAAATGTGCTTCAGTTCAATGTTTGCTAACTGTGTACAGACACACCTTTTGAGCTGAGAGATAACAGAAAACAAAAATCCCTGCAGAGCAGCGAGTGCACCGGCAGCCTGACAAAGGGCCCC
Organism: Neopelma chrysocephalum; assembly: GCF_003984885.1. Classification (NCBI taxonomy): domain Eukaryota; kingdom Metazoa; phylum Chordata; class Aves; order Passeriformes; family Pipridae; genus Neopelma; species Neopelma chrysocephalum. The sequence continues at coordinate 1,467,943 of NW_020897724.1, forward strand.
AGGATCTGGGGCAAGTGTTATGACAATTAATGAAAATGTGGAATGATTGAGAACAAATGGAGAGCTCTCTCTTTTCCTATAATTGCTGCACTGGATCATGAAATTAAAGTCATCAAGTAGGAAAGATCCTGTACAGACTTCCAGAGATACTGCCTGTTCTGGCTAATTGTGTCAGCCTGGATTAGCTGATTAGCATAATTAATCTAAACTTCTGATTACCCAAAGGCAAGAGAGGTTCCTGGATGCACAGGTGAAATATAACGATTGAGACTTCCATGAGCTAATAGAAACAGTAACAGTAGCTAGAAAGTGAGGATTTCAGAGCCCTATTTGCTTGTCTCTTCCTTTCTAGAAGGTCTGAGGGAATGAGGAGAGCTCTCTGTGCCCAGTCCAGCTCTTTTCTGAGGATACAGTGCTGGAATGTGTCTGAGACTGACTCAGGAATGACAGAAGAGCTGTGCCAGTCACCGGTACTTTGCTATTGCAGTATTATTAACAACTGTTTATAGTACAACAACACTGGGATCTCAGATCAAAGGTGGGTCCTTGTATGCCCTGAAATCACACAAAGGCCAGAGTAGAGACTTAAAGAAAAAAAGAAGCCAGAAAATGAGAAGAAAGAGGTTAAAACACTGAGCCTGTGCCATCATAGTAGTCAAAGAACTGCAGTTGGACCCCAAGTGTCCTATAGCCTAGAAAAAAAGTGACCCACAAAGTAAATCTGTTCTGTAGGTATAACATCATAAAAGCCCCTGTGTTACACTCTTAAAAGAAATTTTCCCTTACTTTCAATAAATGGTTTATATTTTTACTCCATATTTGATCTCAGATCTAACCTAATCCTATCCTAAACAAAAGCAACTAAAAGCACAGACTATAAATATCTGGAAAAGAAGCCTAACAAAACCCAAAAAGGAAAAAGGAAGATCCAGTAACTGTGATGATGTTCCAGTAGAGTTCTGTAAAGTCACTTAAAGATTATTTTAAAAGCTCCAGATCAGGAGTTAATGGATACATTTAGAATTTTTTTATTCACAATCCGAGACATGTGTTTTGTTGTCCCCAGTAATAAGTCTGTAAAGCTTCAGCAACTGCAGCAACTGAGAAACAAACTTGATCATTTTAATATTTTCTACTGTCTCAGGAAGAAAAGGACAGATATATAAGTCATAATGACAACAAAATATAATACATATAAAATATTTCTTAAGAAAACATTATAATGAATTTTAATTGAGTGAAAGTTGCATTACTGGAAACCTTCTGTTTGTTCTCAGTATGGGCACTGATGATGAAACATTGCTTATTCCATCTCTCTTCCATTTTGCTTATTCCACTCTTCATCTCTCATCTGCAGAGAATAATTACAGGATTTTCACTTAAGACTCTCTGCTAATTCAGTCCTTTGTTCTCTGTTGATAGTGCCAGAAAAGAGGAGGCTCATCAACTACAAATTGGACTGAAATGACAATTGTGTTGCCATGTAAGCCATTGTGCAATCAAGGCCAAGAAAATCCAACTTGTTATACTCCACTAGGAAAAGTCAGATTTGAGTGGTCATCAAATATACTAAGTACCTTTACAAGGTCCTTGTATTTTAGTCCCCACAGTCCTTTTAAACAGGCTTATCAGTCAAAGAGAGTTTTCTATTTTATTGTCATTTTTTAAAAACCTTTTCAAATGCTTACAATATTTTGTCATTGGGCATGAACTTTTAGATAATGAAGTTGAGATTTCATCCCACTGGAATGAACAACAAAGGAAAAAGATAAAAGACTCCTCCAGTACAGCTGGCTGGTGTAACACAGCCAGCACTAACACTTAAATAATTTGCTGATGCCTTGTCTTGTTCCTGGGCAGACCAGGCCATCAGCCCTTCTGGAGATAAACTTCAAAGACATTCAGTCAAAAATCCAAATAGCAGCATTTTGTCTAGACATGCCCAACTGCTGCACAGCCTTTCAGGGGAAAAACTCCACTGACTGAGCAGAGCAGATGGAATATGAGACACTTGCTCAAACTAAAATCCAGTTGCTCTGAGCAGGGAAAGGTACCAACAGCACAGACATGAAGATGTCACTCTGCAACAAAAACTGTCAGCACATCTGAGGAGTTCATTAAAATGTGAAAATGTTCTCCCCAAACCAAGTTTCATAAAACCTTTGTCACTTCCTGAGTGAAAGAACAAACAGCTTGATCTAAAATTTGTCAGAATCATAAAGAAACATAAAACCCAACATCCTTCAGTTATCTAATGTCCAGGGGCTCCACAGGCACAGCTGTTTCATTAATACCACATTCACTGCCAGCCCTCACTGTGTCTGTTATTCAGGATGCTACTGACCTGTCTCTAAACCTTAACACTATGGATAAATAAATGAATAACTGCCTTCTAACAGCACTTTGTGATACTCTTGACCAGAAAAGAGGCTGTCCTTTCAGATGCACAGCTGCCCCCTGCTCCCAGGGAAGAGGGCACATTTTGATTCCCCAGAGTTCCTCTGGAGAAGTCCTGCACTTGCTGCATGCTGCCAAAGCAGTTCCATGGCAACCTGACCAGAGAGAGGAACACAACTGAGAAACAAGGGAAACCAAATGGCACAACACTGCACTTGGCCTCAGGGAGACAAGGCATCCTGTGGCTCAGGACATGTCTTGGAAAAGTATTGAGAAACAGCTGTCTTGGCCTTAAGCTGGACAACTTACTTTCAAACAATGATGTGCTTTCAAACACCTGCTGAACTCCTTGCACGTAGTTTGTTTAGTTATTCTGTACTGGAAAGATCTATTTGATGTTGTGAGTATTATGCTGAATGAAAGGGAGACATTTGAGGGACAGAGGAGAGGCTTGTGTTGTCATATGTTGCCAGGGGCTGGTTTGACTCTGAAAACCTCCCAACACTGTACCATTTTTCATGTTAAATGGAGCTGCTTTATGTTAGATGCTCAGAAGAGTTCAAATCAGAAGAAGACATTCCTCTAGGCTAATGTACTAACCTTCAAAGCATTAGCTCTCTGAAGTCAAGCACTGGCTACTTTCCTGAGGCTGAGAGTGCCTTTAGGTTCATCTAAAGCTGGATGTCCAACAAATTCGCTGCCGTCAGTCAAACATGAGCTGCACACAGCCCTGGGCTTCCAGAGGAAATAAACCTTCCACAGTTCCCAAGAAAATCCAGGAGTCTAAACACCCACTCACACAGCTAGTCCTATTAGCTCCAAGGAGGGCACCCTTCCTGGGCTTCCCATGAGCCAAGTGCTGCTTTCTTGGTCCCAGCTTGTCTCTGAATGAGTTTGGGTGCAGCAGAGAGGTAATAGATACAATTCCTTATCTCAATGCTTATTTTAAAACCAACACAGCTATTTATGCCATACATGTGGATGCTTTAGCTGATCCACAGAAAGATATGGCTGGAAAGGCAGTGTGGTATTACCAGAAGAATTGTGCTGTCCAGAGGAATTTTAGTTTATTTTTCAGGGAAGAGATCACCTTTCTCTTTACTATGCTGATGAGGCTCCAGAACATTATAAGAAATAGCACAGTCCATGCCAGAAAAGCAATTCCATTTTCAAAAGCTAGAACACTTGGGCTAATTAAAGTGGCTCAGATACTTTGATCAGAGATAAATTAATGCTTTGTATGAGATCCTGCTCTTAGTTAACTTCTTCTACTAAATTCCCTCACTAATGTTTTCTAATTTCACATGGGACAGGAGGGGAGAAGATGAAAGGAATTTTTTTTTAATCAACTTGCTGTAAATTTAAGAATAGTTTGCTAAATGTTTGTTTGGCTTTATAAAAATATATGACGATTTTGTCTTATTAACACCTTGTTTTATTTATACCACAATTTATTGTGCCATTGCATGGCACATAAAACAGGGGAACTACAATACACTGGGTATTTTATGCCCCATTCCACATTTGTTATTTTCTCATTGGAGTGGTGAGGGTTTTATGCATAATAAATAGTACTAGTACCTGTAGCAGTCAATACTCACTCTCCAGCTACATTTCACACAATTATTAAGTTTAGTGGTACAAATTTGTACCTAAGGAAACCTTCTAGCTGTGTAAGTTTTTAGGCATCTTCAGCACTCACATGCTCTGAGTTTTAATGTGCTAACTCACTTTCCCAAGTCTTTTCCACTATTTAGATTTATAACTGCCCAGTTATAAAAACCAGGGCTTACTGGTGAAATGATTTGGGAAAGGCTGAGGAATGTCATGGCAGAAAAAGTAAACAAATTCAACCTTCCTCCAAAAGTGCCTTGGATCATAGTTACAAAGTGGTATCTTTTGTGATAATTTAAAAAAAAAAAACAAAAAAAACCAAAAAACCTACCACCAAGAAAATACAAGTGATTGGTTACAAATTTAGCAACATCAACAGAAAAAAGCTTAAAAACCTGGAAGTTCAATGAACATTCCTCTTTCTCCATCTGCATCCTTAACTAGTCTATCAGAGGATCTTGGCTCTGATTTCTTCCATTCCCTTGTTTACATCAATCAATTCCCACTGAATACCAAGGAAAACACCATCTTAAATAGTATGATATAGTAACACTGTTTTCAAAATTAGAACTTGGGGTCTACTTAAAGCCTAAAAGATTCATATAAACACAGAAAGGCTACAAGAATTCCCCAGGAGAGCTTCAGACAGCATGTCTGCTCCTTAGAGATCCCAGATCTGGCTTTGTTTCATGTACTTCGTCCCTACTGGCAGAAGACATCTCCAGAATTTCTGAACACTATGTTCACTTCAGAGTCAAATGCCTTGTAACTGGGAATCCTTCAGTCACACACTGACAGTGGGGCTGAGGGGACACAAACATTAATTATTGGCAAAGGCAACCCCCCCCCAGGAAATCCTGCCACTCTCAGAGCAGATGTGACAGTCCCACTGACCAATTTCGGCCCCAAAGAGCCACAGCAAGAAAAAAAATTACATAATTTAAATAAATTTTTAAAATATAAAAAAGCAATTTGCAATTTTTCAGAAAAACAGTTTTCCATCTGGAATTTTAGGCTCCAATACTTGTTGGACATATGTAATGGCAGAAGCAGTTATAAAGCTCTGCTGCAAATGTAACCAGCAAAATAGATACAGAAGACAATTGATATGAAAAGAAAAAAATCGTAGTGAAACATATACATAAGATTTGCAAAGTAACAGCCACAGCTCACAAGCAGCAATTGTCTCAGGTCACTGCAGATAGGCTGGAGAAAGAGCAAGGAAGCAGAACTAGCAGAGACCCAACTCCCACCTCACAACAGATGGGTAAGGTCTGGTAGTAGTTTTGATCCCCTTTCATCACTGTCTAGCAGACTTGAGCTATTCCCATGCCATAAAACCTGCAATGTGTTTTTCCTCACACTTGCTATTTCTTCCCTTGGGTGACAGAGCCATGAAGAAGGGTTTAGTTTTTCCTCCTTTCCCTCTAGCCCCTGGAATGCCCGTATTTCCTTAACCTGGCACATGGACGTGCAGGAAGGACCAGCAGCTTTTTCCACCAGAGACAAAGGCTTAATTTGCCCATGTCACACAGTATAGATTTCTGTGCAGCTAAGCAGGGAGGCTACAGCCAGCAGGGGTGCAGCAATTCAGAAAAAATCACTGCATTATAAGTAAATCAGTCACCAGCACCCAGCTATTATTGTCACTGGATTTAATAAAGCAGCTTGCTATAATGTTTATTGCCGTGCCTTCAGCACCGAGTAGTTTACTTTATCTAAACAAGGTGCAAATGTGTTTCCTGAGGTTAAGAGCTCCATAGTGACTGAGTCACAGACTGGCTGAGAATGGCAGGGACCTCTGGAAGCTCATCTGGTCCAACCCACCAAATCCAGCAGGGCCATTCAGAGCCCATGACTGATTAATTGAGAAGATCCTCCTTCTTTTCTCCAGGCTGAACAGCCCCAGCTCTTTCAGCACAGGAGAGATGCTCTAGTCCCTTCATCACCTTTGTAGCTCTTGGCTGGATTCTTTCCAGTAGTTCTGTGCCTCCCTCTTGCTGGGGAGCCCAGAACAGGACACAGTGCTCCAGGGGTGGCCGGGGTCACATAGATCATCTGGGGGCAAATACAAGTTCATAGCAAACAATGTAAGAAAACCATGTGAATGTTAAGACTGACTAATTGTTGTAGCTCATGACAGGCAATCCTCAAGAACTGTGGAAATACTGGGCATCTCCTGGCTCCATCACAGCGTATTTGGGTTCCTATTTCAGCTTCCCAGACTCACAGCTGTCCAGTAGCTGCAGCACAATATCCAAGTCACACAAACATGAATGTCTTTTCCATAGTCTAAGAAATGCTTTCTTACAACTTCCTGCATGGAAACTCCTCACTGACAACCACTCTGTCTGTTAGCCTGGCTTCACAGATCTTGTGACTTTGAGCAGCAGCGATTCAATTAAAACTCCCAGTGTTCAGGATGGCCTATAACACTGGAGATTTCCAGTCCTGGGCACTTGCTGTCTGGCTGCAGTTAAACACACTTGACAGGCTGGAGCACAGCCGTAGTTTCTGGCAGTGCCCAGCAACGCAAGAAGCTGATGCAAAAGTCATTTTCTTCCATTCTGTCAGCCACACTAATCATCTCCTTCCAGTTGTGCCCAAGTGCCACAGGCTGCTTTTCAAAGCCTACTCTGACACAACAGTAACAAGACACCTCACACACAGCTCCCCCGAGCCCAGCAGCCCGTCCTCCTCCAACTGCAAAGCTGTGAGCTGGAGCAAGCAGGGCACTGCATCGACTGGGATCATGCAAACTCCACTCACACCCAGAATATAGGAATGTTTGGACATCAAAACAGCTTTTTCCTCCAGTTACAAGCAAAGCATAAGCTTGAAGCAGTACTAAATCCTTTAGGTCACCTATAAAGTTATTGCATGTGTGTTTAATATTCACATATTACAAGTATAAAGGAAAGTGCTTGTGCACATAAAGAGGTATTTCTATTTAATGAACAACACTGCTTTCAGCAAAGTATATTATACATATTTTCTGTCACGGGGATTTGTTTGCAATCCATGACAGGTTAGAGCCTAAGCTCCACACCTGAATAAATGTTACCAGTTGCATGCACATGCACATGGGAGTACCTTGTATTTATCTCCCTGGCAGAGTAACATTGTGTCATTTGAGAAAGCTTCCAGGTATAAGAGAGAACACTTCAAGCTTTGAGGATGATTGAGAAAAAAAGCCTTGCTGTGTTAGAAGATGTGTATTACTGCCTTCCACATAACATTCAGAACTCCATTCTTAAAGAGCACTGAAATTTTTTAAAAATACAAATGCACACACTTGAAACAAAACCCCTTTTAAAATAAGATGTCTGAAACATATTTATTGTTCTCTGTGCACTCACTGATGCCATGCTAAGCAGAGGACCCTGTAAATTTTACATATGGTAACAAAAATTACAGGTAATATCCTAAAATAACTAATAGTTATGTAATTATGTTACAACTGATAGCAAATGCTTTTTTGCCTTTTTTTATTAAATGTAACAAGTGTCCTTTAACTTGCCCAAAGCAACAGCAAGTGAATTTCCTTCCTGCTGCATTTTTTCAGTCTTCTAATATCAATGAGGAGGAAATCTCCAGAATCCACATGGAACTAAGGCACACGATCACTTGGATGAGTATCTTCCTCCTGCTTCTGGCTCTCTCTCACCATACTTTTCCCCCCAGTATAAAACCAATAACAAGGAAGTCTAAGTCTGAACTCTAAAGCCTGAGGTTAAAATGAGTGCATGAGTCAATTCCCAAGAATGAAAAAGAAATAGGTAGTGGTTTGCTTACACAGTCCACAATATTTTTGCCTTTCCCTGGAGACAGAATTGGAAAAGACCTCGTTGTTTGTTAGGCTCAGTGCACTTTTTATGGCAAGCACCAATGCTATGTACTCTCCTTCAGAAACTCATTGTGGGCAACCTTAAAACTGTTTTTTTGTTTCCACTTTCTCTGTCTGCCTATTCCAGAACTAGACACCCATCAGAGAAACTATTTCGTAATTTCTGCTTACAATTTATTTATAATCAGTTTATTACAAATCGACTTTGTGTTTTCTTTTAGCTCAAATCCACCTTTTCCCTCACAGGTATTTAGTTTCTTGATATATTTAGAGATAGCAATGTATTACATGCCATACTTTTATAGTTTCTTGTAAGACTGGCTCTTCATCCATAGTTAGCCTGGCAGTTTTTCCTTGCAGGATACTTTAGAGTATCCTGGATTCAGTCCACTAGTGCCTTTCATGAAGGCATTAATTTCTGCTGAACCCCCACCAATCAACAAATCACATGCACATTTTTGCACTTTTATATCACCCAGCAGTGAACAGTTTCCTTCTGATCAGGCAGAAGCCTCTGCACAGTGGTGGGCTTTGACTCTTGATTATAATTGCTGAGTCTCCACCTTAAGCAGACTTTCCTGATCACACAGGCTGTATTCTTATCCTTTCATCCACTTTCTATCATTACAACCCTCAATATCATTCATTCTTCTCTGTTTAATATTCTACTACTTCTCCAGATCAATGTCATCTTCAAGTCTGAGTTATAAGCAAATTAATTAGCACATTTGTACTTGTTATGCCAAGACCACAAGAAAAAGTTTCCTGGGTATTCTAAATGCAGCAGTTTGGCACTTTCTCCTTCACTGCAAACCTCCATTGTATATTGTTTACTAACTTCCACTGACCTTTGAATTTCTGCATAAAGATGTGCACAGATCATTAGTTCTGCACCCGAATTAATAAGTTTCTATTTGGCTCTATGTTCCTGAAATCCAGATTGATTAAACTCTGACTCAGTTATCTTCTCGAAAATAATAAATTAAGATCACCTGATTTATCACTGATAAAGGAACAGCATATTCCACTTCCCATTAACACTGTTATTTATTTACTCTTACTGTTAAAAAATATTCTAAAGACTTACATTTTATCGAGAGGAGTGTCAAGACCTCACAATTCCTGGTTTCCTTTCCTCCATGCCTGAATTTTTCACAGCTTCAGCTTTTCTAAGACAAAGTCTACCCTTTTTATATTTCAGTTTAATATAATCAGATTTTAACAAGTGATTTCCTGGTCTATTGTATTTCCCACAATAAGCAACTCTGTAATATTCTCATTAATAACCAAGAACAGAGCTAAAATAGAAAGTTTCTCATAGATTCAGCAATTGTTTTGTGAAGAAATGTGTCACCTATCCCACTCCAGGATATCTAGACCCTACTATTGATAGTAAAATTTGTTCTTCAATCTACATTTAGGAAATCAGACTTTTCCATAAAGGACCCAAATCCCAGAAGGATTAGTCAATTTTTGATTTGTCACCCCATCACATTATAACGTGCTAAAAATACAGGAGGATTAATGCTATTAAAACATCATGACTCTGAAAAGAAAATTACTAGAAATGCAGAAGGAAACGTCCCAGAATACTTTGGTAGGAACAATGATTTTTTGGTTATGACCTATTCTCACTGTGAGTAAGCAAAATACAATAGTTTCCTTCCCCACCCCTGACTGCATAACGAGAGTTAGGTACCAGCTCTAGAAATGCTGCTGTCACAAGCACAGATGGTTTGGTTTTCATTCCTACCCCTCAGAGGGTGTGTATTTGTTCCACCATCTCTAGCTACCTAAGGATGGGAGACTGAAGAAACACACAATTTTTATTCTAGTCCTGCCATGCATGACTATTATACCCATACATTAAATATTGGGCATCATTTCTCAACGCGCTGAAATTATTTCCCTCTCCCTTCATGCATGATTTCCCTCCAATTCCTTGACTGGCACAGGGCAGTTGTCATGGTAGTACAGAAAACAGTCAAATCCAGCTGCAGGAATGTGATGGAAAGCCTTGAAAATTCAGCTGAACTACGGCCACCACTAAATATGGGCTTGTCACTCATAGGATTGCAGAGAATAAATGTGATAAATGCATATGACACTAAAGAATGACTGCTGTTTCCAAATGAAACTGCTCCCAAAATCAACTATTTCTTGAAGAATTTAAGTGTTTTTTAGAAATAGGAACAAAAGAAGAATGTACAAATAATGACAAGAACAGGTGATGAGGTTGAACATCATGGGGGGGTGTCCTCTAAAACAGCTCTGTAATTCAGGTTATTTCCTGCCCCATCAGTCCTGGCACTCAGCTGGGGTTTATTAGGCAGGTCCTCAGCATTTAGAAGAATTTACTTCTCTTTGGGAAGCCATCCTCTCTCTGCTGAGGAAATACAAGCATTCCAAGACTGAGGTGCTACAGATGCTGTACAACTCCTGTCAGAAGGCTGTTAACACACACATTTCCCAGAGATTTTACAAACTAATTTTAAATAACAGAGGAACTGTACAAATTATGGGCTATTCTATCATCTGCCCAAATATTTTTCCCATATGATACAGGCTTGAAGGACTGTAGGAGATTGATTCTAGACTAAGAAGTCTAGAAACAATTTAACTAACTGGAACTATATTGGTAATTGAATTTTGGCCATTTTTCGCTCTTTCTTGCAACTATATTTTTTGTAAAACTCATGAAATTACGTTTTGTTTCCAGGAATATGGGAACAATCATACATTCAATGAAGAAGCCAATTCTGACATCTCCAAATTTTAGGGTTTATGGTAAAAATAACACAAAATTTCACAAGCTAACAGAAAGAAAAATTAGGAATTTTCCTTTATAGAAATTTTTCTTCAAAGTATTTTTATGCTTTTTGGAAACTGCCAATTATTAAACATTTCTTTGCAGCTACACCAAGATATATCTTTCCAAGAGTTTCATTCCTATTTAGGTACTTACTTTTGTTGAACTGTCCTGAAACATTCTGAGTTCATCCAGTGATGAACTGAACTTCCCCAGCTGTAACTCACTGACTTATGGGAATACTGAGATTAAAATATTATGAGTTCAGATGTAAATATTGATACCCCAAGAGCAGACATCAAGATTTCCAGAAGTTGCAGAGACTTATAATTTGTGTGATTTATTGAAAATGCATAAGTTTTGAAAATCCGCTCTTCTCCGGGCTATTTGCTAAATAAGTTCCAGTTTCTAAAAGGCTTTAACAGAGCTGACCAGACTCTTTCCTTCTAGTTCTGCAAAAAAAACTACAGAAAAATTTATGGGGATAAGATTGGACAGGAAAGATTAACAGGGACAAAACAGGCCAAGAATTAGGGCACTACTGTAGAATAAGCTCTCCCTGGGGTCTCAGCAGTGCCCTGGAAGTATGAGCAGCCATCCCCAGCTTTGCTGGAAGTGCACAGCTGCCTGTGAATCCACCCATGATTGCTGTTATTTTGAAAGCAATAAACACATCGTTGGAAAAAACAAGTCCTAAATAGTCCTAAATAAATTTAAGGATGGAGAAATATGATTGAAGTTAGGGATTACCAATTCACTGCACATTGCTCTCAAATGAACACAGAGACACTTCAGAACTGTGTGTTCTGATTCTTTGTGGAGTTTTTTCTTCCTCCTCGTTGATGTCAAGGGACAGGAAGGGAGACATTCTGGCCATATACACAAGGAAGTGTTGTAGGTTTTCTACTAAGGACATTGTGAGCAATAATACAATTGTCACTGTAAAACTTCAGCAGAAGGACTTACAGCCCCACTTGCCTCCCTCCCCCGTGTCCTGTGTCCTTTGCACTCTGCTCCGTGTTAGGAAGGGCACAGGGAAAATGAGGCCTGAATAGGACAAGAAGTTACAGGAGACAGACAATGAATCAAAGCAATCAAAAGAATCGATGACATCAGAGCATGAGCACAAAGGCCTGCTGGCTCTGAACCGTGGCTTCCAACACTGTAAAGCCATCACAGTCACACAAGTGTTTTTCTTTAAAGCACGATAAATCTCTTCCTTTGCCCTTTCAGAACTTGAAGTTTTGATCAAAGTACAAAGTCCATGGCCTGTAACATTAGATGAGAAAGCAAATTCATCTTGTCCCAGGGGAATTATGGCAAGCTGACTCTATCTCTAAATCCCAAACACAGCTCTGCATACAATTCTGCCTCTGGAGAGATGAAGAGATGTAAGCACATATGACAAATGAGAATCATCTCTTCCTTGTGCTACCAGAAGATTCTAAGATAGGACAGTAATGAAGATTTAAGAGACTTAAATAGAATTTTTTCCCACAAATTACTGACCTGCTATCAAGCAGCACATGAGAAACTACAAAATAGGAAACATAAAAATAAATAGGGCAGCAACCTGTAGTTTTAAGGCTCAGTCTCTGATGTTCCCACTAGGTTGTACTAGGAATTGGACCAAGTCTTTAGAAAGAAACCAAATCTTGCAAAAAGGTAGCAAACAGTATGTGAATGTCACAGCTTCTATCAGCCTCCAGCATGTAAACTCATTTAGCATCAGTCACAGGCTTTATAATTGCCCTGCTCTCAGCAACACAACCCAACATGCACCATTCAGCTGCTTTACTGCAAAAGCACAGAAATAAAAGCAGCAGAAAGGTGCATTGACAGAATGATTGCAGTGTTTGTCTGCTCTAGGGCAGGTATATATCTTTTTACAGTAACACCACTGAGTATACTCTACTCTGTCTTCTGAACTGTAATAAAAAAAAAGGCATTTGTAGTTTCAGATACCCTTAAAAATATTGGGTTTAAAACATGTCTCCTGCAATAACACTGCCAAAACATACCACAAAGCTTTCAAAAGTTTAACTTTTGGCTTCAGAGAACTTCTTACATGTGTCCTTTTGCATCAAGCACCAGAAAGACTTGAAAGTCTGCAGCCCTGTGCTATTTCTTTTGCTTTTCCCCAAAATATGTATAAATTTAGAAGGCACAAACCTGTAAAAATTATCTTGAATTACAAACAAGACCTAACTTCTCTATGAGTTTATGTTTTTGCCGTCTCACAAGGAGTTAAAACCACCGCCCTGATCTTGTAACACAGAATAACTGTACCATGTCATTATTAGTGGAGCTGCAATACATCTGTTGTCAGTTCTTCACCAAACACCTAATGACTAACCACAAACTATATATCAAACTGAAGGAATGTTCCACATCCGACCATTTAGCAGCAGTAACAATCCATCTGTTGTGCATTATTACTTCTATGAATCATAAACTTAATTCTAAATTAGGTGATTAAATAGTGGCATAATTCACTTAGATGTTAAAGGGATAACATTTTGTTTGTGGTTCCAGCTGTTTACTTGGAATTACATTAGCTGGAGCTCGGGGCATAACTGTGTGAAAGTCAGGTAATGACTGGAAACCAACACCAGGTTTTGTGTTTAGAAGTCAGACAAGGAACAGAGTTTTGGAGATAATAATCTTGAAGAAACAACAGTAAGTTGGTATCATCGTTCCATGTGATGTCTCTGCACACTTTCGAGTGATAAGTGAGAAAAGGATAATGATTAGGTTTTTCCATTGTTTTCCTACTATTGAAACACCACAGTCTTTCCCTTGTAACCTTATATTGGGTACAGGTATCACAGGGCTCAGTGGTGGGATGGTAACACCACCTTACCAAAAATGTCAAAACTATTTCATTTCCAAGGTATTGGGTTTTCCCAGATCCTATGAAATTCTCCTTTTCACCTTTTCTTACTTTACTGATTAAGCCACAGGCAGATTCTCTACTGACTTAAAGCCAGCAGAGAAAAAAATCATGTTTTTTCAAGTAAAAGCAGAAAAATAGTGCTTATGAAGCACTCCCAGAGATTCGATCTTTTTCCAAATATTGAATTACTGTATCTTTGGCAGGGATATGCCATGAAATAGGATGAACTACAAGTACTCATTACCTTTTGGTTCCACTAGGCTGATATCCTTCACATTTATCCTGCTGTGACCCCACTCTTACGGACTTGCATTTATAGGTGAAAGCATTTTGTGTGGAGGATGTCCCTGTTTAACTACAGAACCTATCACCAGGCTGGCTTGTGTTTGACCCTGAAGCACTGGTGCTGTTCCCAACAGGCATCCTGCCAGGACTGCAGGACCCACACCTACCCACCTGCTGAAGATGCCGTGAAGGACAGAGCTCATTGCATGATTCAGGCTTGGAATTCATGTCACCTGCAGTGTTACTGGATCTTCTGACAGCTCATCCACAGCACACCAAAAGATTTGGGGCTTGATGGAATTTCTGATGACAAAGTCCTGTAGGATACAACAAGAATGTAACCAAATATAGGTCATGTTTTAAATGTCAATCAGCTTTATAATACAATATGCCTTTTCAGCACTGCAAAAAGTGTTAGCAGTGGCTGGATGTGACTCCTCTGTACCAGGCTCTGAACCTACACAAAACCAATTTTCACCCCAGGCAGCCACTACGTAACTTTATGGAGTCACCCTGCAGAAGCAGGAAGGAACACAGAGAAGTGAAAAGACCTTTGCTGGGTGCCCAGGAGATCAACAGAAGAGACAGAATATATTAGAGCTGCTCTCTCTCTGCTTCTGACTGCTGCAATGGGAGGAGAATATGTAATTTAATTCATGCTCTAGTCTAAAGTGTTAAATAATAAACACAGCTAACTTAAATCCCTCTCAAACTATCAGCAAGGGAAATCAATGTTTGTGTTACTTATCTCAGGTGATCTAGTCTGTGATGCTTCTTTCTAACTTTATATATAAATAAAAATGCTATGTGCACTAGCACAAAAGCTAAGAAGGCAACAGGAATGCTCTTTGTCATGGACCTCAGCAGGCTTCAGGAGACCTAAGCAACATGGATCTGCACAGGAAGGAAACATTAATTCACCAGTACCTTATTCCAAAACATTTCTTTTAAAAAATACCAGGAAGAAACTAAAGAATGGGAACACATAGCATTTGGTTTCAGTCATTTAAGTGTAGACTGTAAGTGGTGTCTACTCACAGCACAGAAAACCTGTGCTATCAGAAGTACGAGGAGGTCAGGGAAAAGGGAAGGAGAAGGCGTAGAGGAATAACGTCCTCCCTCTGCTCAACTGCAGAGACTTGGAAGGGTGCCTGTTCCTCAGCATTTGCTGTGATTTTGTGCCTGTTATATATTCTGCTGCTTAATAAATTTACTCTGACAAGGAAAGTATAATCCTCCCTGAGAGAGCAGAGTTATTATCTCCCCTTATTCATCACGTGTTCTCTTCTTTATGGAGTGGTGAGAACAGAAGGGCAGCCTTGGCCCACCAGTGGTTGGTGCTGGAGGTTCAACCATTGTGTTGTAAGCTTTGCAGTATTTTATTATAAGGAATTCACAGTGTTGTCTTTGAGCTTCTCTTTATTACTCCCCGGTTTTGCAAATTTTATTTGCTAGTAGCAAACAGTGGTTCTCATTACGTTTGCCATAGGCAATGTCAGAATGTCCCCATCCTAATGGCTCATCAGCCTCATTCAGATCACTGTCAGTCATGCCACAGGCAGATCAGTAAGACAAGACATCCTGAAAGGTTCTTGTAGCCACAGAGCTGCCCCATGATGACATGCAGCTCCTGCAGCAGCGCCTGCAGCAGCCCAGAAATTCATAGTCCACTGGCTGTCCAGTTTTCACTGCGCTGTAATGAAACGCTGCTGGCAGGTGTAGATAAAAGGGGTGAACAAGGTTCTGCTTCAAATTTCTGCCCTTGGAATTGCTTGTCTTTTAATAACAATATGAGAATAGAGGAGGGACCAGCACAGCTGTATTTCAATGGAGCTGACAGTGAAACACTCCTGATGTGCACGGAAGCAGCTCAGCAGAGTGAGCTCTGCAGCCCAAGGAAAGCACTGCCCCAGCTCGGTCTGGTACCCACGGCTCACACTGACCTGCCAGCTGGCACTGAAGAACAGGGTCACGCTTCCAGCACAGAGCAGGCACCAGGGGTTACTGGGAGTGCTTTGCCAGACAATACTTTGCTTGAATGAAACATACTGTACAGCCTCATTAACTGCATGTTTTAACTCTGCATGACTGTAATAGTTTGCCATAAAAAATAAGGTTTATTTACCAGCACAACAGAAAAAGAGACAGGAAACCCCAAAGTGAGGGACTTGTCAATTCTTGAATTTTTTCCATCACGAAAACCTAGGACACTGCCAGTGTTAAGGTCAGTCCAATAGATAATCATTTAGAGAGAAATGCATGTAACATCCTGAACTTCAAAACAGAAAATAGTACATTAGGTGGACAGCAGGAAGGGTCACAGAGCTCTACTGCCAGGACAATCTATTTTCAAGGATGTGGCCTTAGGAATAGAATACAGAGAAATACCACAAAAACTTACCAAAAGAGCAACATTTCTCAATAGAAATAATGCTGTTATCTCATAAAATCTCAAAAAAAAAAAAAAAAGCCCCAGTTCTAGAGAATTCCTTGTTCAGGTAGATCTCCCTGTGTCTTTCCTGACTGATATGGTGTCATTAGGAATTATTTCTAATGCTCAAAAACATTGTACTAAACAATTAAGAAAGTACCCACACCAAAAATATTTTAGGTAAGTTTTTAGGAAAAACGATAAATAGTTGTTTGCAGAATAATGTAAACTCCCAGTTGGAAGCCACAGCAGGGAACCTTCTTTCCTGCCTGGGACTCTTCTAAAAATCAAGAGCAATAAAGAGGAGACAGAAGACAACATTTCTTTTTAGTTCTTCTGCTTTAACTAAATTGCATTTAAAAAATAATACCAAGTTACTTATTTGCTTACATTTCAAACAGATGTATCTTCAACTCCTTAGATCCCCTGTGTACAATATAGATGATTAGAACCAAATACAGCAGAGAGGAACTGGTCAAAAGCTAATAGTCACTATAAATAATACCCTCTTAAAATACTCCTATAGAAACAGTAGTAATTTTTCCTTAAAACCTCTTTAATTTATCTCTTTAATGTAACACTAATTTTCAAGATAATAAAGAAAAATTTGTACAAGCCTGACAGATCAGTACCTACAGCATCATTAATCAATATAAGAGATAAACAAGCACATTACCAATAAAAAAATAGATGTTATAGTAGAAGTTTAATTTATGTTCCTCAGCAATAACACACATATAAATAAATATTAATTGTTGTGAACAAGATACCATCTGCAGCCCATTTTTATGGAAAAGTCCAAAGGAAAAAAAAAGGCTTCTTGCTACTATCTGTATACTAAGAGAACTGGAGAACTTACAGTCTCACTGAGTTACTGAACAGTTTAGGATGAAAAGCCCTCTAAGAACATCGAGTCCAACTGTAAACCCAGCACTGCCAAGCCCACCACCAAACCATGCCCCCAAGTGCCACATCTCCGTGTTTTTGAACACTTCCAAGGATGGTGACTCCACCTCTTCCCTGCAGAGCCTGTTGGAATGCTTGACAAACCCCTTGGTGAAGAACTTTTTCCTAATATCCAATCTAAACTTGCCCTGGCACAACTTGAGGCCATTTCCTCTCACCCAATTGCTTGTTACCTGGGAGAAGAGGCTGAACCCCCACCTGGCTACACCCCCCTCTCAGGCAGTTGTAGAGTGAGAAGGTCTCCCCTGAGCCTCCTTTCCTCCAGGCTAAACATCCCCAGCTCCTCCTCCTCAGACTTGTGCTCCAGACCTTCCCCTGCTCTGTTACCCTTCTGTGGACACGACGGCTATTGGCAGGCTCCAGCACCAGGAAATATAAAAATCACACAAAGATATCACACAAAACTCTTTTTGAAATATGTGTTTTTGAAACACAATCCTACTTTTGAAACCATAGTTTTGATTTTCCTTCCATTCTCTCTGTTCCTTTGTAAGCTCAGGCACAGAAGCTGTAGAGGCAGTAAAGCTGCCTTGGGTTTGGCTGCTTTATTTTATTACATTTTATTACATGTTCCTCTATACCACAAAGCCACTGAAAGAGGACCATTTTTTTATAGAGTTGCCCCCTGGTAAGCCTGCTTGCTGCTTTATTTTTCTACCTGTCCTGGTACTGAAATGACCCTTATCATTAGTGCAGCATAATGGTTAGGAGTGCATGTACTTTATTTCATGTATTCAGGACAGGTTATGGATCGAGAACAATCTCCAAGGAAGTGTTTCACCCTCACTTATCAACTAGGTCTGCTCCACACAAACCTGCCAGGTTCCCCAGGCTCAGGGAAATTTACTGCTCAGCACGAGGGTGGCAAAACTCAGGTCTGGAATCAAATCCCCTGCATTTGCTTCACAGAGCAATTCACCGAAGAGCTGCCAAAATTCTTCATTTCCTCATAGTGACAGGGCCTCATCCTTCTCCCCTCACCTGTTTCATGCAGTGAGGAGGACAGTGCTACGTGGTGGCAAAGAGAAGGCAACAAGCCAAGGTATGACAGCAAAGTACTTTAAAATGCCAAAGGGTGTTAATTGATGGGTGCCTGGAGCAGCTCCTTCTCCTGCTAATGCAGATGCCACCGAGTCTCCAAATGTGGGGAACAAGGGACTAATACATCTCAGAGATGCTGTCACTGTATAGTTGTACCAGTACAGGACCTCATCTGCAGATACACAGTGGAATTAATTTGTCAGTATATTTAAACTAGTGTCTCAAACAATATAAATGAGTATAACAGAAAATGCACACTTGCCTCTTGTCCAAAGGCCCAGTGAGCTGCCTGAAAGGCCAGCACAGCCTGGCTAACCAGTGCCACAGGGATCCCAGGAGTTAGACCCCATTAATCACACTGAACAGGGAACAAACGTTCATTTGCTCATACTAACACACAGGTCTGACTTGGAAAGTAAGATGAATTATCAACTTTCTAGACTGCTGTTAACTGATGAATCTTAAATAATGAACCACTCTGGACTTGCAGCCTCTTTTAGGAATGGTCTCTTGCTCTTCATGGGGTTTTGGGACACTCCTGTCTCTTCAACAGCTCTGCTGAGCTCTATAAAGCTCAAGAGCAGCACCAGGCAGTGGTTCCATGGAATGAGGGTATTCCTGGCCATTGCTTCAGTCCATTCCCATGCTCCATAGACCAGCCTGTCAGATCATGGCAACTGCTACTTTACCTACCATGATTACAAAATCATGGTCTCATCTTCTTCACACTGAAATTGTCTTATCTCTGCACTTTCAGCCAGTTTTCAACTCAAAATTAGCTTTGGTAAAATTAATGAATATCCAGAAAGGAATCTTTAGTATTCTAGATTGACTTAATCTTTAAAAGTCCTCAGAACCCACATGAAAAAAATATACTGCAACAGTGCTGAAACAATTTTTATCATGGAATACAGAGTTCTGCTTTAAACTGCTTTAGAAAGCCAGCATGAGTTATTGAGAAAAAAATACATATCTAGCAAAACACCAAAAGTGAGATTTCACATCAGTTAAAGACAGTCTGCTGCCCAAAGAGACCCATGAGGGTGGGGAGGGTGGTCTGGGAGGTTTTTAATACTTTTAGAGAGATGCAGGTATCAAGAGACTTGATCTGCACCTGAGCTAGTATGAGCTGAAAATACACCATGCTCAAATCATCATCCCTAAGTCACTTCTGTAATAAAAGAAAATTAATTACAAATATATGAAAAACCTGACTAAGAGAAGCAATTAACCAAATTTCACAAAAGAAAGTACAAATGGTTTCCTTCTTTACACAACTGACAGCTGAGAGAGCTTATTTGAGAGGACTTATTTAAAGAAAAAAATAAAGATAGGGCCCAAGGCACTAGGTGGATAAGGATCATTTATTCCTAATGCCTCCAGAGCTGAGCAGAGGTGGCTCCCACAGCAGTGATATCAGCTGGGCTGGTGTTTCTTTCCCACCAAACCCTTGCCAGCTGTGCTGTCCTGGCTGCGTGTACACCAGCACAGCTCCTGGAGTCCTGCACTGCTCATCAGCCACGTGGGCACAGCAGCTTTACTCACTCAGGCTCAAAGCTTCAGCTGGCCTGGCTGAGCTCTGGAAATACCCCCCTGCTGCCTGTTTGTCAGCCCTCACAGATGGAGTTTTATTTTTTTCTGAGGAGACAGAACTACTTTGTTTTGGGCATGCAATAATGAACAGCTTTCAGCATTTTTCAAAGTTATCTACATAATATGCTAATAAGCCAAGATATTTATTCCAATTTCCTGAATCAATGATAATGATAAAAGCTATTACTTCTGAAAGGAGTTATGGTTGTTTCATAACAGGTATTGTTACCAAATAATTTATTTGTCAAACCATCCAATACAATGTAAAAGAGAATAAATTTAGTTCCTAGAATAAATACAGACTATTTCCCATTCCTATATTAAGCTTATTCATTTTGGCTTTCCCTTTATCCTGCATACTACTCCTAAACCTATTCAATTCTCTGTCAAATACTGTCCTCTCTTCTATTTATCTCTGGTTCTTGAGCTCTGCTTTTCATCTTCTGATCATCATCTCATTCAATACATTTTTTATGCACTGGAACTGAAATTTTAAGATCAGGAGAAGTAGGCATTCCCCATTAGAAGTAACCATCTTTCTGGAGGAAAAGCTTGTGAACTGATGCTTCAGAACGTGTCTAATTGCATTTATTTATTTTCAGATGTTAGTGGGTTTAATTTCAACCAGACCATTCACTTCATGGCTTGCCCATGGCATTCCATCACACCCTGGTACCATTTGGCCCTGAACTTCCTCACAGCCTTTCCTGCTCTCAACAATACAAGTTGAGTTTTATCACAGAGAATCTCCTTGTGGTCAGCAAAAAATTCAATTAGTAATTCTTTTGCTTTTCCATGGTGAGTTGTCATGTACAATAACAGATAATGTGTTTAATCCTTCTAATTTCCACAAAGGCTTTAGGTTTTCACAGATTTGATACACCAGCAATAGTTTCCTCATGTGATCAGAGCAGCTCTCTCCTTCCTTGGGTATTTAACTCAAGCAGAAGAGTTGAAAACATTCCCATTTGATGGATGTTTTTGTCATAGACAGTCTGAACCCTGGGCTCTCCTCCCCACTTGCAGCACGTCAGTACAGCCCAACCCTCCTGCCACTCCTTCCTCAAAGCAACACGAGCCTCCATTGGCATCAAAGCCATGCAGCTGGATAAGGTTTTCCTGGGCTCTGCCACTTTTGATAATGGATATTCTCATTTCTGCTTCCACCACTTAATTTTTTACCACTTTACGTGTGTATTTAAAAACTGAGACGTTTTACTTCACAAATGACTTAATTAAATAAACATAACAAGATGGCTTGTGTGCATTCATCCTGAGAGAAAAACCACAGACCTTGGCATAGGGAGAAAATGTGGGAAAATCAGGAATAACCCATCCTGGATTTGGTTAAAGAGTTTACAGTGGCTACAGCTGGATGTTATCCGAAAAGCTTTTACTCCAATCCTCAGCAATTATAACCACTTAGGAGTTTGATTATAATTTTCTTCTAGGGGTTCATGTTATCACTAGACCCAAGTCAATTCAAATCCTCCATCAGCATCAGGACACCAGAAATCAGGCATCATTATCATCTCGCTTCCATTTGAGAGAAAAAGAAAAAAAGTCACCGATGAGCTTCTTTTTGAGTTGTCAAATCATGGCCTTCATTAAAGCCCACTTGGGCTCATCAGTGAGCTCTGGGGTTATTTTAACCCTTATTCCTCTGGATGCCACTCACACATGCCAGGGGAAGTTTCAAGCAAATCTTTACAGATACATGGCTTTCTCCCGACTCCCTTTACTTTTTCCCAGTCGTGTGTCTCACAGTCTGGGTTTGAATGTATTGTTTGAGAAACAAACCTCACTGTTCCCAAGTACCCCAGACCTCGCAGGGCCAGGTCTTGCCGTGCTGACAGAAGCAGTGCCTGAGCACAGCCAAGCCCTGCCATCCCTGTGCCCTGAGCTGGGGGAGCCCCTGCCAGTGCACACCCCAAATGGGGCTGCACAGCATTTAAACCATCTAATGGAATACTGGGAATGTTGCAGCTGGATTTGGTAGCCCCTCTGGAACAGCTGAATGCAGGAAAGGTAATCTGACATCAACTGTACTTTATTGCTATAGAGTTGCTCTTAAATACTATGTTGGGAATTCATAGCCAATTTATTTCATCCATGCAAATCCCCGTGTGACCATACAGGGAGTCAGTGCAGAATAGCCAAGGTGATGAACACTTAGAACACAACCTACAGTGCAATAACTTCTGTGTCAGAACACTCCCAGTGCTAACAGCTGCTTTGCTGACTTCCGGAAGCGCTGCCAAGCTGGTGAAGTGTTTGCCAACTTGGTGCTCCAGATCTCAGTGAGTCTCAGAAACAACTTGTGCAGAGCATAAACCACAGAGGTTATAATGAGAGATCAGTGCCCTTCCTTAAAATTGTCATCTAACCCAGAATTACAGGCAAGCCGTACAGACTAATCCCAGTACAGGGGTTTTTGCTCTTTAAGATGTTTAAACATCTTATGTTAACCTACTATTAAGGGATTTTTACATTAGTACCCTCATGACATTTTAATAGAAAATAATAGCATCAAGCAAATACCTGTGTAACTGGGATTTAAAAAGCACAAATATTTGTGCAATGTCCGTGTTCAAACATTTTGTGAATTCTGAAATTGCTTCAGAAAGAGTCAGACTGTAATAGAACAAGTTTTATTCCTCTGACTGTTGTTCTAAAATAATAGACTGAATATCTTGTAGAAAATATTTGTACTCCTACCATACATATTATTTCAGGAAGAGAAGCTGATAAATGTTTCAGTCGTTATCCAGAGAAAAGCACAAGAACTCATTTCCTCTATAAACAGTTGATCAAAAACCTATAGCAATGGCAGCAACAGGAAGAGTCTGTATTCCCACAGACACATTTTTCTTTGTGAAGTATCTACTGAAGACCTTTATAGTTTATCGTTGTACAGAAAATTCGAAGAGAACTCAGAAGTCTGGAGCAATTCTGTGATAAGAACATGTGCTGAACTGACTCACTGGTGACATCAGGATGAAAAAATAACCAGTTTCTACAAGAACATTCTTGAACTCACAGCACAATAAGAATAGACTAAGGAAGCATTAAAAAACCAACAATGTTACCAGTGGAGGACAAAAAAAGAAAGAGAAAAGATGGTATTAACAGAAAATCTAGAGCGGAAAAAAGTGAACAAGTTTCCTTGCTTTGATAGCTGTTAAAAATACATCAATATTTCTAAACTCAATCCATACAAACATCAAGGCAGAGAAAGTTTTCTACTTACTCAACAACAGGAAAGGTCATCTATTGAGGTAAAAAGAAAATACCCTGCAAAAGAAGCACTTGAGGAGACAGAATCATTCCTCTTTCGCTTGTCATCTAAGATGTAAACAAACTTTAAAAATCAATAAACTGTTCTCAAGTATGAACAAACTGAAACAGGATGTGGGTCCACATGTCACCTGAGGAAATACTGAAAGAATGAGATTATATTTCTATTTTTCTTTTTTTTGCAAACTTCGAGCATAGAACATCACATTGCATAACCTGCATGTTTTTCCCAGGTAATCTGTTCATTTTCAGTGATTACATAAAACTTTTTAAATACTTTTTTCCTCCAGCTTTTCTTATTTCCATCATATAGACGACTTCTGTCCCAGCTCTGTTACGGACATGGTTCATTTCCTTCCCCCCTTTGAAAACCGCTGCCAGAGGAAACTCTTCCCCTCAGCTCAGCTGGACACTGAACCCCAAAACACGAGGATGCCTTGGGATGTGCTGTATTCAGCACTGTGAAGAGGCCAGCTCAGCTTTTCCTACCCTGGGGTGGCACCAGTCTCTGCTTCAAAGTTCCCGACTTTGTTGGGTGGGTAAGATCCGGTCGGATCATCCCGACCCCACTGATCGCTCCAGGGAGTTGAGAGACAGGGAGGTGACGTTGCAGATCCCCAGGGTAAAAACATACACTGCCTGTTTGAACTGGGACAAGCATTTGAGACATTCCCTCATCCTATATGGACTATAAAGCCACCACATTCTCAGTCCATCTCATGGGAAATACAGCATTTCCTGTCATGCCTCAGGGATGTTCTGCTCTCCTCTCCTGGGGCACAGTGACTCTGGGTGCACAACAAGCAGGCAGAAGCCACAGGGATGAACACACAGCACAGTCACAGGTGTCCTCCAGACCCTCTGAACCCCAACACCTCCAGACAGGCACGTCCAACACGAGCTGGCCGAGTTACCTGCCAGTGATCAGAGCTCTTGCTTTGTGTTTGACTCCTCTCATTCGTTCCCTTTGTGCACATGAAGCAACAACCTCACATCAGTCTTTCCACACTCCCCATCCAGCAATAAATTCTAATCCTTGAGGGATGGTGCTATTAGAGCTTGGTGTGATTGCTCTCCTCACAACGGAAGATGCAATCAGGGAAAGAATTTATGGATGTGTTTCTACAGGAATTTCTTTAGTAATTACTTGTGTAAAGTGTGTTTTTCTGTAATTGAAATTCTACAGCGTACAGTTATTTATTAAAATACATAATTTATTATGGCATTTTACATCTTAATTTCATTACTTTCCTTCGATACAATGCTTTCACAGTCACATTTTTAATTCTTTTTATTGGTCAAGAGATACTGAAAGTTTTGGGGCAACTTATTAGCATTCAAAACAGAAAAGCATGCTGTAAGCAGAATAAAACCAGAGGAGAGGGCAGAGCAGGGCAGCTACTAATAGGAACAGAGACATAATCTTTTACCTCTCCAGAAGTAGAAAGTAGCCCATATGTAAAACAACGAAATATTCTCTTATATTTCCCTACTTCATGCAGCCATTCAGCTATAAAGAACACTTAAACATCCTAAATAGCATTCTTGCCCTCTAACAAGTATTCCCAATGGAACAGTAAAATGAATCACAATGTCTTTGGAGAAAAAATTAAAAGGAGGTCCTGAAGGACCCATTTGCTTGGTTTTTCCCTAGCCAGAAAGCACAGAAGAGAGCCAGAAAGCTGTTGTTTTTCACACAAGCACTTTTCCTGAGAAAATAATTTTTCTAGGTATTAAAAATCTTATAAGATTACTGCAAATCGGACTGGAGAGGACAATATCCCACAAGAAGACTACAGAAAGCAGGCAAGCACAACTCCGGCAAATAGCCCGACAGTGGAGCAAGGAGCAGTTGGCTACTGGGAGGGAAAATTCAGTGGGAGAGGCAAGAGAGAGGCAAAAGGAGGAAAAAAGAAAAGAGGAGACTAGTCTCCTAATGCTGTGTTTTCAAAGGGGCATTAGGGGAAGACACCACCTTTCCAAGGGGGCTACAAGGAACCTGGAGAGGGACTTTTGACAGGAGCATATAGTGATAGGATAAAGGGTAATGGCTTTAAACTGAGGAAAGACAGGTTTAGCTTAGAAATTAGGCAGAGATTCTTCCCTGTGAGGGTGGGGAGGCCCTGACACAGGTTGCCCAGAGAAGCTGTGGCTGCCCCATCCCTGCAAGTGTTCAAGGCCAGGTTGGATAAGGCTTTGGGCAACCTGGTTTAGTGGAAGGTGTCCCTGCCCGTGGCAGGGGGTTTGGAACTGGATGGTCTCGAAGGTCCATTTCAACCCAGGCCATTCTGTAACTCCATGAGAAGGGCAGAATGGAAGCAGAGCCCCAACCCTGTGGAAGCAGCTGCTCAGCAGGACTGAGCCACTGGTGTGTTGTGACACCGTTTGCATCACCAAAGAAAGCAATGGCACAACACCAGCTAACGTGGAGAAATGCAATTCCATCCCCTGCAGCCCCAGCACAGTGGGATCCTGCACTCCCCCAGCCTCCAGATCTCCCACAGGCTCGTCCATCAAATCCCAAGAAAGGCTGTCAGAGCCCCATGCCTAGGGAGAGTCAGTTTGATTTTAGTGAGAGTAGACAACTGAGTTTAGGAGTGAATAATGTTGTGCTCGTAATAAGAAAAGAGCATCCTGAAGGTTATGTTTTCTAACATTCTGCAGTTGCAGGTCAGCTGAAAAGATTGCCAAGAGCAGCTGAAACCAGAGAGCGTTGCTAGATTTTTGTGCAGTCCCTGGGACTTAAGGGGGTAACTTTGAGACATTAAGTATTTAACAGACTCCGTTTCTCTTTCCTGAAAAATAGTTTGAAGACATCTTTTAAGTATCACTAATGAAAATAGAAGCATATATATTTGATAGTCTTTTTATTTTCAGTTTTATCTTTCTTTGTATCAAATCCTGACAACAGTGAGAAAGACTTAGCTAAAGAGTATTACCTGCTGCCCAGAAAGAAAACCTTCCCCCACTTTCAATTGTAAATGACTTTCATAATTGCAACTGAGTCTCTCATTTTTTCTCTAACATGACCTACTCTGTGAAAATCAATATCTCATTATCCAAGCCATAAGGTGAAGCAATTCCAGATCAGACTGCACAACGAGTCTGTCTTCCCTGCTTCTCTGGAATCAGACAAATGCAGTGAACCTTGATTCAGGGGGAGTTTTGCCAATTGACTTAATGTAGAGTTATTTAATAACATTGTGTGTTTCATTCAGGGGAGGCATAAATTTAAATAACCCAAATCATCTATAATGAAAATATCCTATTCAGTTGGCTTGTGCCACAATTATGGGGACTTTTTGCTTCTTTCCAATAACTGTTGGAATATGTTATTGCACAGATTATTTCAAAGCAAGCATTGTTTTAAGCTACGGCATCACCATCTAAAATAAAACTTCACTTGGAAGGTGTTTTAAGAACATGAACCAATGGCAGACATACCACGCATTTTGCTCCCTTCCCAAACATTTCAAACTCAACCTCATCTCCTTAGAGGTGATCAGAAGATTTGGCAATGGAAGCCAGCACTTCACACACAGTTTACTTAATCTTTTACCTTGTGAACACAGAACAGAGTAGAACAAATACAGCCAAGGGAACTGAAGGCACTCCTGGTTTCTGTTAGCACAGACTCGTGTAACCCTTCCCTTCTCGTCTGACGAGCACACAGTTGCATTCAGTGCCATGATTAATTCTGCTTAGAAATGGACCTGCATTCCCAGATACTAATATGCCCAGACATGCCACTAACTTCGAGTTAATTGCAATTTCTTGAACCCCTTTTTGGTTTAGATTCTTGGTACCAGCTTCTCCCATGCACTCGGATACCTTCAGGTAAGCTAGTCCTCTTGATTCCTTTTGAAGTCCATGAGCAGAAGTCTAGTACTCACCTAGACTATCTAGGATGTCAAGATGGGAAGAAAGGAGGCCTGTCTATTAATTATGAAGGGAATCACATGCCTAGGTAAAATGGAGATACCTACACCTACAAGACTCTCACCTAAATCTCATTTTTCCTCAAAGGAGTGAAATCCATACCAAGAGGCTCATCCTCCAGGCTGTCAGAGCCTGCACTTGCTCAGTGTATGTTCCCACTGAAATTCTGAGTCTCTTGGCTGGGCACCTGCTGGCCACTGCAACCCTCACAGCCCAACTCCCACATTCAGCCTCTAAAGCTCCAAGGTCAAAGAGCAAATCATTTCATTTTACTAAACGTTTACTATGGGCTTTTGTCACATACATTTGTTTCCAAATGCTTTTTGTTTTATTGTACCACCCATTTCCCAGCAGGCACCTGAAGTGATGGCAAAAGGTTCTGTGCTGAGATCATGTGCAAATATCAGTAAATATTATTTTCCTTCAGCAGGAGGATATTATCCAAGCACTGCAATCCCCTGATCACAGTTAGACTTGATCCTTTTAGATTTAACTATTTACCCCCTTGTCTGTACAGTCTTTATGCATATTTTTAGAACAGCAAAAATGAGAAGAACTATAAACTCAGGGATTACATGATTACTCCTATTTGCTCAGGGAACACACATTTCCTTTTTACAATGGGATTTCTAAGAGGCTTTTAACAGACATTGGCCCTTCATTCAGCATACAAAACAGGATCAAATGCACAGTCTAGTGCAGGATGTATAAACAATCCCCCAGACCATATTTTTTAGTGAATGAGATGCCCAGGAGAGGCTTGGAGAAGCCTAATTCCTGCCACAGTGAAGCTCTGCAAATATAGGGCACCATAGGGCACTAAAGGCAAGAGCTAAATACAACAGACAGAATGGGAAACGCAGAAAACCAGGGCTGCAAAACTGCACAAATTAAGCAGAATCGAGAATACTGTCTTCATTTAGGAAGGAAGAAGAAGTATGAAATAAAAGAAGTATTAGTGACTAATCTCAGTACTTTTTTCATTTTCAGCAAGAAGGTAAAATCAGCACCAAGTGGCGAGAGAGAACAACTCAGTACATTGTATCGAGCCATTTCACCACTAAAACCCCAGTGCAGCTTGATTGTATCCATGAAATGTGTGTTTCTGATACTTGAGGATTTCTGTAAAATTAACTTGACCTTGAAAGTACTTCAATGTTGGTCTTCACCCGTGTGCCAGCAAAATTACAGTTTGTAAGATACTTCCCTGTAGCTTTAAAATGATGGCCAGAGGGCAGGCACAAAGCAAGCACTCTCAGTGCACCCAAAAGAGCTCTCATATTTATGGACTGTCAACCTAACACCTTTCTAGAATCCAAAGGTGTTTTAAAAGATAGTCTTAAGCAACTCTTTCTGAAAGGGCAAGGTGAAAAACTAGGACTATATTTTTCTACAGGCCTCTCCTGTGCCTCTTTTTAGAGCACTTCCCATGTCCACAGCTCAAAGCCACGTTCCTCTCCAGACAGGGTACTGAAGTGAAGAATTGGTATTTTCTGCATGCTCACCCCATCCTGGGAAGTAACGACGTACAATTAAGACAGGAAATTGAGTTCTCACAAGATATGTCCTCCAAATTGCTTGAGAAGGTTAAAACAGTATCTAAAGAGAAAATAACTGAAATATTTTCTACTTCAACATAATCCATAACACAAAGTTTCTGTGTGTTCAAAGATGTTATTCAAAGGCATTAAAGCACTAATGTGATTAAATGATGCCATCAAGCAAGTACAAATAGTCCACAGAGCAGTGACATCTGCCCATATTGTCATGTTTAGCAACAGGTTCAACCAACCATCACACAAACCAAAAGTGGTATTTATTGATACTTGGTTCTTTTATTCCTTGAGTTTACAACAGAAAATATTGGACCATACCTGGGGTGTTTTTTGAACTTGCTGGAGTTTATTTCAAAAGCTTGTTTACCTAAACATCAAACCTCAAATTTTCCCAAAACTGCGAAAACACAAAGGAAATTTAATCAGAACCACAGTGGCTGCAGCTCTTCTAAAAACCTTTCTAATTATCTTTATATCAGGTTTTTCTGCTGCTAAATTATTTCCCCCTGGATGGAACAGGAAGACAGCTTAAACCAAGCAGATGGGTGGTTTGAGAACTAATCTACAAACAAAAATCAGTATCACGATGGACTCCGTGACTGCTGCTTGCCTACAAGTGTAGGTAGAATCTAATTTGAAGACTTGTTGTTTTGATTCCTTTAGTTCTTCAGGAACATTTCGGGAAGAAAAGAGCAAGGTGGTGTAGAAAGGATGAGCAAATTCATGAGTTGACCACAAAGAAAAGAGAAGAAATCCAAAGGAAGATACGCAGATTTCTTTAAAAAGGTAGAAAGTTAAATATACTGTAATGTACTTATTCAGACTCAGACTGACAAGTCTTCATGTTTCAGGTCTGGGGCAGCTTCCTCTCACATCCCACTTTTCAAGTGTATTGGACCTGTTCTGCCCTGTCAAGCAAAGTGATACTCCATGGACTGTTCTTGACATGTTTGGAGCCAGTAACCTCTTACCATGTGACCTGAATTCAAAGATAACCCTCTCCATAAATACTGATAATAAAGTGTTCTTTAGAATAAAAAAAATGATCTCAACGTTCCAAATTTAAACTGTCTTCTCATTTTGGTGCAGAGTTCCTGCCTCCAATATATGAACATTCCTGTATGAACTCTGACTATTTGAAAACTCAATATATTCTCAGTTCTTCCTGTATAGATTAACAACAACTCGGATTTTAAAAACCATAGATTCAAATGAGCGAGGGACAGCAGTTGGTTAATGGGAATTTCCCATAAGTAACCAACCTAGGCAGTAGCACATGGAGACAGATGCACAAACCCAGAGTCACTCCCAGAAAACTCATCTGCTCTAAGGTCCTGACAGTGTCCCCTCCCAGTTGCCTGTGCCCCTTCTCCTCACTGGTGAGATGGTACAAGAACCGAAAGGCTTTGGTGTGGTGTAAGCCCTGCTCAGCAACAATCAGTGTGCTACCAACATTATTCTCACCCTAAATCCAAACACAGCACTCTCTGGCTGCTAAGAAGAAAGTTAACTCTATCCCAGTCAAAGCCAGGACACACGTTGATCTCCAGTTCAGCCCTCTGTATCAGAGCAGCAGCACAGCCAGGGTGCTACAGCAGCTCACAAGGTCTTCCCATTCAATGTTATTTTATCACCTTTTTATGTAGCAAGAGAAACAAACCACAGTATTATTAAACTAAATAACTTAAACCTGACAAGTTCAAGGCCCTTGAACAACGTCAGACTATAACTCTGAGAGGAAAGATTCACAGCATCTCTGAAGTGGAGAAGAAAACCCACAAATATCCCCAGCTCCGCTTTAGTCTCTGCAGGTTATTCTGCTTCTGGAGCAATTTGAGATATAAAGGCCCGTGCAGCCCATATCTGGATACCCACAAATGCTGACAATTGAAAGGGAAGGAGAAACAGGTCAGAATGTTTGCTTTTGTAACTGAAAGAATTCTTTTCATGTAGACCTCGAAGCTACTTTAAAAAAAAAAAAAAATTAAGACAATGAAGATTTAATCTGACTTTCAGGCAAAGCTATAGCTACAGTTTATACCACTTGTACCTGCAAGGTGTGAATTTAGCAAGGAATGTAACTCTTGCTTCTGTATATGGGCACAGATTAGAATGAGAATTAACACAATCTCCAGTTATCATCTACAACATGTCATATTGAAAATTAAATCCAGATTTTTCCCAAAGATTACAGAACATTAATTACTATCTAGCACTACTTGCTTTATAAAAACACCCACAAATAAACCAGGATAAACTGTCAGTAATACTTTAGGACTTATTGGTACCAAGAATCACAGAAAAAGCTATTACCGTGGTCACTGCCACGTTCTTTTCTTGTGCAACCTACAAAATAATTCCCAGGTTGAACACCTCTAAAGTAATCCAGTTCGGTTTCAGACTTAAAATTGCAGCTTTCTTTTCTCTAACAAAGACCGAAAATTGCTTCCTCCTGCACATTTCTAGGAGTCTCGAGATGAAAGTTCCCTATACACCGCACTTTTTATCATTATGCTTTTTCAGCACATGGAGAATCTCTGTTTCAGTTTGCCCCCTTGTTTATTGCTGAGCAAATCCCAGCACTGCACAGGCTGTAAATCTCTAATCCCACACCTCCCCCTTGGCCCGGTGCTGCTCTGGATGATGTACGAGCAAAAAGGTCAGGCACAAGCGTTCCCACACAGCAAATTCCAGGCCATAACTCAGATCCATTCCAACCACTGAATGTGTCTCACTGAACAACAACTCCAAGGGAAATTACCTGACAGGGAACCTTTGCCCTCCCAAAACATGAGCTCTCACCACAGACCACATATTTCAAGTGTCAACCCCCCGGACAGTGAATATTTCATGCATTTGTTAGAGCCCACAGTTCCCCAGAAGTCATGGCTTCATATCTCTGCTTCAGAAAACTACAGTTTGGAATCTCAAGTTGTGACTGATGTTGTCCAAAGAGTGGGCAAAGGCCAACTTGTGCTTGGCAGTGAGGCACTGTCTGGGAGCACTGACTGCTGTCAGCTCTTGGTCTGCCTCTGATAACAGGGGGCTGATGTGAAGATTTAACTTTATACAGTGCTTAGAAGGAAGGTGGAAAAAAAGAGCAAAATACAACTCTAGTCAGTTCAATCCCACTACATCCACACCATTACTGAGGGCCCCTGAAATGCCAGTGTGTTATGACACTCTGTGAATCAGTCTCACTTATTAACTGATGCGAGAAGGTAAAAGCTGGTACAACTTCAGGTAATATATTGCTCATTGTATGATGCATTTGCCTTCATAACCTCACAGAATGGAGAGATATGGGTTTGCTCTGAATGGGATGGCAAAATGTTTGATTAATGCCAACAGTGAAACGAATAATTTCTGCCCCGCTCACCTGCACCTAGAACACACCTGCTGGCAGGATATGTTATTTCTTACATTTCAACAATTTTTAAATCAAATCCATATAGTTTTATGGATTTGCTAGAATTATTTGAGAGCTATTGCAAAACATTTCAAACAGGACACTTCTGCTAAGTGGAATTTTCCTCTGTTTTTGTTTCATTGAAAGCCCCCAAACAGAGTGTAGAGCAGTGGGTATTCTCAGCTAACTTCTAGCAGAATTAATGCCAATTCTTCATTCTGCCATCTCCATCAATAAATTATCAGTCTTCATAACTATGCAAATCTATTTCAGCTCATTAGCTTATTTTGAGAACACTATTAATAATAAAATTTTTCATAAAAAATAAATAGAAATAAAACCTATTAGATACCAGTTAAAAATTTGGATACAGAATCCAGTGGGATATATCCTTCTGCTCAGTATCTAAGTTCCCATTAACACTAAGAGTATTTAATATTAATAATTCTGAGCAAGTATGGGGAAAAAATCAGGTAAGCTTGAGTAGGTTTAAGG
This sequence comes from Neopelma chrysocephalum, assembly GCF_003984885.1. Classification (NCBI taxonomy): domain Eukaryota; kingdom Metazoa; phylum Chordata; class Aves; order Passeriformes; family Pipridae; genus Neopelma; species Neopelma chrysocephalum. The sequence goes on from NW_020897724.1 coordinate 1,500,518, forward strand.
AAGTTTTAAAACTCTGGTGAATTAGATGTAGGAATTGATAGTTGACTACTTTCAGTTAGTATTTCTTTCATGTTTAGTTTGCAATTTTACAACCCCACCCTTCCACATTAGATTTCTGGCAAAAGAATATTCTGCCACCAGAACACAGTGTTTTATATGTAACAGGACTGTAAACCCAAAGTGAGACAAGGATTAGGTGTTTAAATAACAAATCCTACATTTCTGCAGGTTTGGTTTGGGACTGGAAAGGTTGTCTCAGTCTTGGATCAAGTGCTCCAAAAGGTCACTGTATCAGTCAGCCAACACCACTGTCAGGAGTAACCAGGGTAAGTTTTATTGGCAGTCAACTACCAAGAAAGGCATAACTGGGATTTACACTGCAAACATAACCACTGTGATTTAGTAATATATTCCATGATTGCACATTTCTCTGAGACTGTCTTGGAGCAGCACTTACATTTAGCATGGAAGTTACTGCTAGACTTGAACGCAGAAAAACATGGGATCGGTTTTCATCTTTCTGTATTTGAAGAACAACGTAGGTGGCTGTAGATGTCTAATGTAAAACAACACTGCCCATGTCAAATGTGACATTTGCTTTTCAATTTTCCCACCTCTATTTCACAGCTATTAGTTTCTAAACTAAAGGATTAGACTTTTGATAGTAGTTCAAATATTTAACCTTGTTATAAGACTCCCTGGGACAGTCCTAAGGATTAACCCCACATGGAGGCTGGGATGTTATCCTCTCCTGTGCTTTATACACATACTATGAAAGAACTTCTGAGTGAAAAATGTTAATCCCCTTTCTTGGCCTGCAGTACTCTGAGCACAGCAAAGAAATGAGTGCCTGGGGAGGGATGTGTCATATCAAACACACACCAAGATCTGCTTGGTTTGACTCACCCTTCATGATGTCACTGTTTTCAGCCTACACACTTCAAGCAGAGCTACATCAGGCACCTCTTTTATAGGTGCATGAATTACATTTCTGATGAGCTAAGCAGTAAGAATGGTTTGGAGTGATGCAGGGACAGGTTTCTACTTATAAACTTACGTACAACTGTGATTCCATCTGGGAGTTTCACAGATGATGAACAGGAAAACAGGGCACGAATATAAACATATTCTATTTTAAATGGCAACACCTTGGCATGGGTTTGGGTTCTTTTAAATGCAGAAAGCAATTTACCATGACACTGTTGCATCTTTTATGGTGACTTTTACACTCAGCTTTCCATCAGCCATCCAGCACAATTCAGACACTCACCTGAAGTCACAAGGTTGTTCAGAAAGTTCATGGTAGCTAAGCATAATTTATATTCTGCAGAAAAATTAAAGTGAGTTACTTTTTGTTATGCTAATGTCAGACAATCTCCCAAACATAAAATATTAACAATTTCAAAACAACCAAGCAACTCACACCAAATCCAGGTGGGTGTGACAGCTGCCATAATGAATAAATGAGCTGGTTTTCTGCAAAATGCCTTAGGGAGTTCCATGTACAGTTTATACACGATGGGTTTGGGGTTTGCTGCACAATTCCATGCTTGGTTAGAGACGATCAGATGTTTAGTCTGTGGTGCTACCAAATCTCTGCAAAGAAATTCATTACTTGTCATCTGCAGAGGTTCCTTTCTTTCCTCCACGGCCTTTTATTTGGCCCTCTAATTTTTCCCAGTGCTCTCCCTCTTCCATGCTTGATTTCAAAGGACAAAGTGTGACTTGAGCAGCTCAGAGATTAGTCATGCAGCTCAACTGGAGGACATGGTAGAATTATAAAGATTTCTCGTCTTCCTTTCCATTTGCAAACTGCCTGTCATAGGCTGAATCAGCAAGGCTTGACAGCTCTCAGCGTAATTTTTTTTCTACTACAGGATTCTGTTCCAAAAATTCTTCATCCCACTGAATGAGACACACAGCTTGCCTAAGCTGACAACTAGGAAGTCTAGTGTTCAGGCAGACAACTCATTTTTAACTCCATCCTGAACAGTTTCAAACAGTGCCCCATTGACCCCCACCATGGGACTAATGCTGCCTTCAGGTGCAAGGACACCAGGCTTGCCTTGTGCTAGTGAGTTGTAGGCATTTCACATTCTTTTTCCCCACACATTTCAAAATGAATGCACCAAACCTACCAGCCTCATTCTTCCAACCAACATTATCTGGCATTTTATGAAGTCACCAAGGCCACTGAAAGATGCCCTCAGGCTTCTCAACTTTAGTTTCTTGCTTTTGATCAAGAACACCAGAGACGACGCTCAGCCAAGATATAGTATTAACCCAACATTATCTGCCTTCTTCTGCCCTTCTTATATGTTTTTCTATTTAGTCAGTCACTTACTCTACATAGTCCTTCAGGAATATAAAAGCACAACTGGAAGTTTCTGTTCTCCCTGTTCATCTGGCTCTTTCTTCTGGCTTTTCTTTCTGCTATCAGTTTCTAACACCTCATCCACATGTGCACTTGTATCCCCTTTAAAAAGAGTATTTAAAGTTCCCACTTGGCTAAAGACGGTCTGTATCTTCTGCAACATCATGCATCACTATGAAAGAGTTTATCTTCACATGATGGCCAAGCTCCTCTTTCAGCAGCACAGCCTAGACTGAGGCGAATGGAGTGATGGCTGTGTCTCTCAGAGCACCCATTCCCTGGGGATACAGGGAAAACCAGCCTCAGAGGAGCTGGGTTGCTTGGGAACAGTGCAGGTGAAGCTGATTCCCATCACAAAAGATATTGCAGCAAACCTGGCAGGAAAGCCATGAAAATCTCATACTGCAGGGACAAGACAGTGCAAATATCAAGATGGGTACACTGTTGTACTTGTAAGACAAATAGACGAAAATTAGCTTTCTGTGATAAACTGTGGAGAAAGGAAGATATCATTGCTAAGAGGGCTGAGAGCACACTGTACATGAGCATCTACTGTTTTACCAGCTAAGACATCCTAATTAGACTTCTCACAGGAGAACAGCAGTAACTTTTATGTTGGAGCACCTGGCTTAATTTACTATTGACATTTTAAACCCTAATGCATTTTTACATATAAGCACAGATGGTGCTCAGATAAACCTTCTCCCCATGGCCCAGACTAAGAACCAGTTATGCTCCATTCAACCCACAGATCCAGAATAAAAAAAGTTCAGGAGGTTTGCACATGCCCTGGCGTGCCAGGGAGGAGAAAAAACCTGGAAGTTAATGGGAGCCATGAGCTAAATGAGAAAGCAGTTTCTCAGCTTCAACATTGGTCACTGGCAGAAGCACTAACAAATGTGCTGGTGAATATGAACTGAGGAACCGTTGGCTGCTGCTCTGGTGTAAGTCAGTGGCAGGATGTTGATGGGTTGAGGAAGACAGTGGACAGCATAAGGATAATGTCTCATTTGGGCTGATGAGCACAGCCACCAGGCAGCGCTACAGCCTGCAGTAATTAGGGGCAGAAAGAAGAAAAAACCTCCAGTATCTCCCTAAAACCCATACCCCATCCCAGTGAATTCACATGCACTTCACAGATCTGAGTTCTTTAAAACAGTTACTACAACTAGGCACGTACAAACTTTTAACTGAAACTCCCTGTACTCACAACCTGCTGACCTCGCTAAACTAAGCAAGGTTTGAGGTTGAAAGCACACAGACATGCTAATGGTTTGGCAGTTCCAAAGCACCATTGTTTCCCAGCACTTACCAAATTCCACCCACTGCAAAGTAATGTCTGGGGTAAACTACAGGGAGTCAGAGCACCAGCAAAGGCAGGCTAGCATACCTTTCCAGATGCTAAAGGGACTAGGAGGATTTTTACAAGTTTCTTTATAACAGAAGACCTTGGTTTGTGTTGCTATTTCCAGATAACTTGCTGGGTAACATGGCCAGGATCAGCCCAGGAGAGTCTGCAAAAATGGAAAGTGAGCTGCTCTTCAAGAACTAAACTGTGTGAATGTGAGCTGCCTCATCTGGAAAGGAATGCTGCAGAGACAGCAATTCACAGCCCAGCCTTTCAGAGTGCCAGTAGCCTAAAGCAGTTGGTGAAGACCAGCAACATTATTGATCAGCTTCGTGGTATACATTTCAGTGCAACTTTCCAGGAGAGAGTTTTCCCAAAATCTGTGCTGGTGATTCAGCTCCACCTCACGTGTCACTGACCTCGCTGAGCTCTCCCTCCCCACGCAGGCACATCCAGGCAGCTGCAGAGCCAGCAAAGCTCCTCGCACGGCCTCTCTCCGGCACTGCTGCCCCTTGCAGTGCCTGTCTTACCGGCTACGAGTCACACGTGGGAAGATCTCTTTGTTTCAATTTTTCTACTAATTTTTCTATTTGTCCACAAATACCTGCCTCACTAATCCATCCCCTTACCACAGCCCACACCCATGCCTTTGCACTGCTTTGCACCTGTCTACAGCAGAGCAGTCCCAGCCACAGAAAGCAGAATGAACAGAGATCCCTCTCCTCCAAATCACTGCTCCTTCCTCAGCTCCTTTCACATGAGACAGTGCTGCTTTTCTTCACACTGATGTTTAATATTGCATTGAAATGTTAGATAAAAGTATTTTCTTTCTAATTCAAACTGAGATATTTTTATTATGGCATAACCTTGTATGGCACTTTAACTTCCAAAGAATGCAGACACACAGACCTTCACATTCAAGGGCTTGGGAGCAAAACAACTAAGTACATAAATCACATTATTTAAACCTGTCTTGTTTCTGCTTCTCTGTCTGCAAAATCAGTAATTGATACACTTTATGCAGTTACCTTACAGTGGCAATAGATGATGTTTCTAAAGGCCTTTACAAATGAAAGGTGTTACAAAATAGTTCTGCATTATTTGGCTCCAAAGCTGTTTCAGCCAGTCCTGCTGTGAGGCTTCTTACACAAGGCATTTTCCTGAGTACTCAGAAAGCACATTTCTCGCTTTCAAAATCTGTCAAGGTCCTCAGCTGACAAACCCAGATTCACACGTGCTGCTGAGGATGGGGTAGTGTTTGCACACATACTTTTAAACATCTTCAATGAATACACCTCTACTAAATTAAGGGTGCTTTTATCTTTTATATTGTTTTAGTTGGTTCCAAGAGCCAAACTTAACATGTTCCTTCTCTTAACTCCAAATTCTGTTTGCAAGTTCTGAGAACAGATACAGGTGGTTACTCAGAAAATTTTAGATACTCAGATTATTAAATTTCCCTGCAACCATTTTGGCAACAGTAAAATGTACACATGAACCAAGAGACCCACCAAAATCAGAAAATTTTCATTTGTTTAAATTATGAATAAATATTTTTTCTTTATTCACTGTTATCAAGACAAAACCAGAAGACACTTTTTGCGAATGAAATTTTAGATATTCTAAAACAAAAACCAAAACCACAATCCCAAACACAAAAAAATCCAAACAGTCCAAAGAAACCAACAAACCAAAAGCCATGTGAGAAGGAAAACTTGAAAATTTTAATCATGTATAATAACCTCATTTGCATATTTGCACATGAGAGGACATGAATATGCAACTGCAGAAGCTCCTGAAAATAAAAACTGCTGAATAACAGACTACATTTATTTAACACACTTACTACCTTTTGTGTTGCTTTATTTGTTAAGAAAACAAACTCACTATTGAAGGTCACAATAAATGCCTCCAACTTAATCCACTAAACTGTGATCACAGGAATAAACAGCCTTCGCTGACACCTGTTTCTGATGCAAGATTCAGTTGCTTATGCTCTTTAAAATATATATCTGATTTACTTAAGATTCAATTTTATTTTTAAACAGTGCCATCTTTTCCTTATGTGTTCAACAACATGATTCTGTGTGAGACTGGCGTAAAAGCAAAGCCAACTTTACCACTAAGCAACAGAGCAGATGTTTGGAGAAAACAGAAGCCTTGGAGTGGCAGGAGGAGGAACAACCTTCCCCCTTCTCTCCTTGTCCTCCATTTCACATGGATTATGGCAGCAGCACCAGCTGTCCTTTACCTTCCATGTGTTCAAAGGAGGTGTGTGTCACTCCACCAGGAGTTACATGGACTTGCATCAATGAGAGCTCTCTTCCAGGCAGCCCCAATGCAAGAGCTATTCCTGTCAGGAGAACTGCTCACATCACACAGCAGCAGCAGAGCCAAGTGAGTCACCACCTCCGACAGGCAACGTCATGAGAAACAGCTTCAACCTGCAGAGCCAGGAGTCGGCCAAATCAACCAGTGCTGCTATTCGAGGCTCTAGCTCCTTTCTTTTATTTTTCATAGGAATGTTTTCCTTGCAAAATCACATGGCCTAGGAATACAACGTAAAGACTTAGGGGTGAATGTTCCCTGTTATGAACTGATGATTTTAAAACAACCAGAGCAATTTCATACTGAATAAGGAAGAAGTCAGTTGTTTTCCTACTACTTCAATTTTTTTGCTATGGCCACCTAGGATCTGTATCCCTTTCCTCGAGGAATATTTTGCCCCTGAGTTCCAGGCTGCCTTTCACTGGGTCACTAGATCGTTAAACTTTATAGTCACCCACACACACTCCCAGCTGGACCACAACTCAGTTCTCTGTCACCTTCATGACCCTCAGCCCCCACAGTCAGCCCCAGCAGTCACGCTGCACAGCACTGTGCACAGCTTCTGGAACCACTAGAGTGCACCACAGCTCATTCCCAGCACTTCTCTCCCCAAGGATTTCCAAAGTGAGCACTTGACTGGATGAAACTTTTGGCAGAGGCAGCTTATGGTAAACCCCCCTCTCTGTGTACGAGCTCGTTCTTCCCCACGTGCCTCCCTCAGGCTCAGAAGAGCTTTTTGAGACTTTCAGTCTCCACTGAGCAAGATCCTGAGCAACCAAATCTCATTTTAAAATTTGTCCTGCTCTGCTTTAAGCAGGGGCTGGACTTAATTCTTTCAAGCCCACATTATTCCATGAAACGAACAAATCCTCTTTGGATAGCAGGGGAGGGGCCAGGAATCCACTTGAAATGAGACAAGAGCTGACAGTGTGTGCAGAGACAGGGGATTGCCTGCCTGGCAGCCCACACCCTGCCTGGTGGCAGCCTCCACACCCACCCCTGGCAGGGAGGCAGCCAGGATTGTGCTGTGCCACTGGCAGGCACTGCCTGCCCTCCCCGGGCAAACAGGTCACCCATTCCAGCCTCAAGGCTTTCAGGGACCCCCAAAGATAATATACTTAAAGCATATGGATTTTCAGTGTGATTTTGCTTTCTAATTTGAATGGCCAACTGAGAAACTGAAATTTTTTTAAACACAAGCATCACTAGAGAAAGCTAACTACCTTAAGTATTTGACAGCTTTCTCTTCAAAAATAAATGCATTCATGAATACAGCCAGCATTCAAGGCTGGATAGGAAGAGGTATTATCAGCTGTGATTGCCAATGGTGCAACAAGTCCCTAAGAAACCTTGTTTAATACCTTTGATCAATTCCTTTTGCTTAATGGTTGTGCAGAGACTCATCAGGCTGCCTTTCCTGGCAAGAGAATCTGACTTCTGAGTGTGAGGCTGAAGACATTCAAAGTTCACTACCTCTCTCATTTCTCCACTGGCAATTAACAGCTAGTGGTTATACACCATTCAGTTTGGTGCCAACATTTGCAGAGTCCAATGTTATCTAGCAACAGGAATGAGGTCAGGAAACTAGTTCAGACACATTACTTTCTAGTGTCTTCTTGATCCTTAAACTTACTGATGCCAATTAGCAAAGTACTAATGAACCTCTACCCATATTGAATGGCTGCTGCAATTCAATTGCAAACCAAGCCATTTCCAGTCCTAACTCTCTAAGAAAAAGTGAATTGGATCATGATATGCATTCTAGTTAATGAGGAGTATTTAATGCAGATCTTCCTGCAGGGTGCTCAAGTGGGTCACAACCAGATAATTGCACTGACACTTTATTGCAGCCAATCTTTGGAGTATTGATGGGCTGGTTTATAACAGTTATTGTACACACAGCTCGTGGTAGCGAGTGCTCCACTTCTCGCTCCACACCACAGTTCTGCATACTGCTGATTGACTGCCAGCAGCCTCGTGTGACTGTAGCCTCTCTATTCGGTAATAACTCAAAAATCAAACTGCAGGGAAGATTTTCAGCAGTATTTTCAGTGTCTGCTTTCATAGAATCTTAGTACCTTTCTGGTTGAAAGCTACCTCTGGAAATTGTCTGGCCTAACCCACCTTTTTAATAACAAAACTTCACAGAAGATGTTAACAGCAGACAGATTAGGAAAATTCAAATAATGGAAGATATTTACATATTTAATCATAATATCTATTTTACATGGCCCTAGTTATCTGACACAAAAACCAATGTTTCCTTTTCATCATAATACAGGGCTTTGTTCACACATTATTGAAATGCACTTCTCTGCCTGGTGCACGTAGGCATGACCCTGGTAACACTGAAGAGCTGAACTCCTCTTTCAACCTGATCATAATTTAACTAGAACTATTAAAAATATATCACATTAGATGGAGAACTGAGAACGCTGCCCCTTTGCTGATGTCACAGAACAGTGACTTTCACTCCCACTTCCATTCCTTGATGTGTCAGTTTATTAATTGCTGTAAAAAATAAGAAGCAATTACCACGAAACTCAAAAAGGTTTAGCAGGCACTGCCAATGAAAGGTTACAGGAGAGGGACTGTACAGTGTTCCAGAGAAAGTCATTAGGTAAATGCAAGAATCTTGGTGCCATTTTGAGACATCCAAACAAAGCTTTGAATCGAAGGACTCCCCTTAGAGATCACTGAAGGTTAAAGATAGGAATCTGCTAAAGAATAGACAAAACCTTACCCAGATTAGAAAAGGACAAGCACTGCAGACCCAGGGCTGCCATCAGGAATCTTGATAATTCAGAATTCAAAAAGTCAATTGATAAGATTACAATAAAATAATAATTTCCAAACTGCTCTGTTGGGTGATAGTCACATTGTAAGAAACGAGACACCAGGACATGTAAGACTCTGCCTGGGAGTCTGTGTCAGAGAATTTCTAATTTGATCTTTTATCAATTTTGTTTTGTGTAACCTTAGTGTACAACATAACTTGATCTAAATTCTCCTGGATCCAAAGAGTTTCTCCCTGAACAGGCTATATAGGCCTCAAAAAAGGCATACCAGCTCCTGTTCAGCATCCAAGAACTTTCTTTGGGATCCAATATAGGACTGCAGTAAGAACTTCTCAAAATCCCCACAACATACCACTAATGGAGCAACTAATTAGGGATGTTATCCAGGATCAAGAAAATCTGGATGTCCAGCTGTTCAGTGATACACATGAGGACATTTCATACAATTCCATACAATGCTAAGTTACAGCATTGTCTGTCCACCTTGTTATTTTGATGTCAAGTGTGATGGGGCAAACCCAGAAGAAAGAATATAACACAACTTGGGTATGAATGGAACTGAACACTTACAGAGAAGTGCTGAAAACAGCCTGGCAATTTCTGCAGGTTTCCTGTTTCTCATTTGATTGGCTTCAGCAACCACAAGGTGAAAACATTATTTCAAATTAAGAACACATTATGAGTTCCAGAGTTGCAGTTAATTCAGACCAAGACACAGTAACAACTTGCCTAGATAATGAAATCAATTTTCAGGGTCATTCTGCTGGATGAATGAGAGTGACAATCCTTTAAAAGCACTTGGAAGTGCACTTAGTGGTAGATGAGGCACGAAACACTTTGACATCATGCCTCATTCAGCATATAGAGCATTAGCAGAGTATCAAACATCTTTCCTGATCATTCTGGGATCTGGTTTAGTCTAAGGATGGAGTGATTACTCCAACAGCAAAGTTAAACACCCATCATGATGCCTCCCCACTTTTGCAAGGCACTGCAAGCAGGTTTCAGGGGTTCATGTGCTGATGATTTCTGGAGTTTTTTCCTGGACAACTGCATCAAGCCCAGCAGAGGGGAATGCTGATGAGTACAGAGGAATATTGCCACTTTTTTCCTGCCTGAAGGAAGCATTGGGAGGAGGTGGCCGTGTCAGAAGAGTGTTGAGTGCAAAGACAACCTTCAGGCTGATGGATTGCACGGGGAGGAGGAGCAGAGAGAGCACATGACCCCCAGGAGCCATATCCCACCTTTCCTTACATCAGCCTCCAGCCCAGAAGTCCCAGTCAGAAGCAGCACTGTGGTTTCCCATAGGCTCTCCTGCTTTCTGCCCTTGCTGACATTTCTCCCAGGACTATTGCTCTCCTCAGTTTCCTCTTCCAAGCTGGTCTCCCACTCTGCAAGTCCCTCACAACACAGTCCTGTGAGGGAATTCTGTTCTTCAGTTTAAGAAACACTAAATGAAAATCTCATTCTGGACAAATACAGTGGGAGAAGAATGAACTGTGGAACAGATGAAGAGTATCTCCTCCAGGGCTCAACTTGCCCAGATTTAATTCAGGAAACACTCAGTAAAGCAAAAAGATGGTGTGTGGGTGTGTACATATAGTATTACACTTCCTCTTGAGGAGGTTCAAATCTGGGAAAAAACACATCAGTTGCTCATTGAAGACATCTTTAGGCTCAGTTGACCTCACATTACTAATATGCTTTGATGGCAATTCAGTTCCCATTAAAACATACTGCATTTTCAGTCCCAGTCACCACATTTTCCTTATATAATTTTTGTTTTCCTGATATATTTATAAATGCATTAAACATTTATGTTTAATGCACAGGTATGTTTATTCATAATACCCTTTTTTATCAAGAGATACAAAAGAAATTATCAAGACATAATTTCTACTATTGTTTGACAGAGTGAACTGAATAAAGGAACTTCTGAGCCGGCAGAAGTTTCATAGTCATCCCTGGGATAGTGTAATTGAAATTACAGAAGACAATGTAGACATACTGAATAACTATTTAGGACAGGTTCAGGTTTTGGTTTTTGTTTTGTGGCAGTTTTGGCTTTTTGTGGTTTGGTGTTTTTTAGGGTTTGTTATCTATTTTTAATCTTTTTACAAAATAAAGCCTCATATATACATATATGTGTTTCCCATTTAAATCATGATGGAAATAATTGTTTTCAAATAGGCAGAATACAAGAGCTCCTGACTAAAATAGGAAAGAACCAGGATAGCCTGATTCAGTCAAGAAGTTGCCTGCAGACCTCCCCCAAACTTCCTCATATTTTTTGAAAAGGAGAAATTATCATGGGCCTGATACTGAAAAACACAGAACAACTTCTTCCTATTCCACTATGAAAATCTATATCCCTAGTTGGTTATTCTGAGAACAAGCACAAAGAGCTTCTTGGAACAGGAGGAAGGACACAGCTATACAGCAACAGCTACTACCTTTTTTTACCAGCTAATGAAAAGCATGTAAAAACATTCAGAAGCAAATAAAGGAATCACTTCAAAAAACTTGTGCCATTTCAGATTAAAATATTATTATATTCTCCAATTACTTTGTTTGAGTCAATTCTGCCCTGCTGATTTCTGCACCTTTCACAGAATCACAGAATCAATTGGGTTGGAAAAGACCTCTGAGACCATCGAGTCCAACCTGTGACCCAACATCACCTTGTCAACAAGACCATGGCACAAAGTGCCACATCCCGTCCTGCCTTAAACACCTCCAGGGACAGTGACTCCTCCACCTCCCCGGGCAGCCCATTCCAAAGTCTAACAACCCTTTCTGTGAAGAATTTCCTCCTAATGTCCAACCTAAACTGCCTCTAGTGCAGCTTAAGACAACATTCTCTCATGCTGTCACGAGTTCCCTGGGAGCAGAGCCCAGTCTCACCCAGCTACAGTCTCCTTTCAGGTAATTGTAGAGAGCGACGAGGGGCCCCCTGAGCCTCCTCCAGGGCAAACACCCCCTGCTCCCTCAGCTGTTCCTCATCACCCCTGTGCTCCAGACCCTGCCCCAGATCCATTGCACTTCTCTGGATCCTCTCCAGCCCCTCAAAGTCCTTCCTGAACTGAGGGGCCCAGAACTGGACACAGCACTCGAGGTGAGGCCTCAGCAGTTCCCAGTACAGGGGGACAACCCTGCTCTGGTCCTGCTGCCACAGGCAGAGATGCCGTTGGCCTTCTTGGCCACCTGGGCACACCTGGCTCACATTCAGCCACGCTGGACCAGCACCCCGAGGTCCTTTTCCACCAGGTTGCTTTCCAGCCACTCTTCCCCCACACTGTAGCACTGTGTGGGGTTGTTGTGGCCAAAGTGTAGGACCTGGCACTTGGCCTTGTTGCACCTCAGAACATATTTCCTTGCACTGCTTTAGCACCCAACTCAAAATATCCTCTTACAGCACACAAAGGTTTCAGATGCCCTACCACTGACTCCATAGCATTGCCAAGAAATACACTTTATAACCATAAAGCATCTTGCATCTGAGACTCACATATGTAAAGAGCAGTTAAAGCAGAGGACTAGAATAATTATGCAATTAATAAAAAGCTTTTTGCACACTTGGCATAGTCATCTATAAAATAACTCAGACTTGGAACAACATGAAATATAGCATAATTGTTCAGCTTAAAGTTTTATCGTAGTACACAAATCAATAGGTATTACAAAATTAAATAGACTTGTATTCAAGTTTTCTTGGCTGAAACTTCCGCTTTGGAAGGAAAACATTTCATTGATATTAAACAAACCTATTTTGTATGACTCAATTTTTCACTCCCCAGGATGTGTTTCCCCCACTACTTATGTATGCCAGTAGAACAGTTGAAAATGATGGATTACACTTCTTAAATCACAGGTACACCACACTGTATAACAGAAAAAATGTCTGTCAGTATTTGTTTTTTTACCAAAAGAAGCAATCAAACAGACCTGCAGCCTCAGAGGAGTGCACATTCCCTTCATATCATTTGCTTGATTAATGAAGTCCATCAAAACCTAAAAGCATAAACATGGATAATCTTGACTTTATTTACACAGACCATCAAGATGTGAATATATATATATATGGGTGTCCCCAATAATATAAATACTACAAAAAAAAATGTCACTTTTGGAATTTTTTTTTTAAAAACTAGACTTTTTTTAAAGGTGACTATACTGCAGGAGCCAAACAGAGCATGCCTTTTCCCTGGGCAATTCTGTTAATTCTTTTGTTTGTTTCTTGGACAAGGGATGATGCCTTATCTCCCTGTCTTATGATAACAAAACCTATAGCCCAGGAGGGGACACGTGAAGGATCTCACTATTCTTGTTTTTAATATCTTTAGTATAAGTTGCTGCAGAATATTTCTCAAATTAGTACAATACTGTTACCCCAGTCTAGAAAGCCACAACTGAATCTTGGAGGGAAAAGGAATTTCATCCATGGCCGTGTAAGACAATATGTGCCAACCTAAATTCTAAAATCCCAAGTACATGAACACATTTTTTGTCAAATGGCCAAGTTTATACTCAGGGTATGTCCAAAAAGCAGTTCAGACTTGGACCCTTCACCCACGGCAGCACAATGCCACGAGGGATCCCAGTGTCCCAGGGTATCCCAGAGGGCTGATGGGACGTTGGGAGGCAAAGCTGGGCAGTGCAGCCACGGGCAGAGAGCCAGGCTGTTAAGGCACAGCCATCCAGCTCACTCACATTAAGTAATACGGTTGCAAGAGAGATATAAATACAGTCATGAAGCCCAGTTTCACATAATAAACAACCAGGGGGCTTTGGTTTTAAATATCGGTCTTCAAGGAACAGAAGCAAAATAATTCATAGCTGAAAAACCCCTTTTCCTCATCTTCATTTCACCTCTCAGCAGCACAGATTAGCAGCCATGTGCCCCAAGGCTTCCATGCCATTATTCTTATTTTTTCCTTCAAACTACTGGCATTAAGGAATAAGGAAACAACCAAACCACTGCAGAATAGAGTTCCACATAGGCTATTTTACCCTGCTGGGAAGCATATTTCTAAACCCCAACCGAATTTTTAGAAGAATATTACAGAGGAATGTTGTTTCCAGCTACTGTAACGTGTTATGAAAAATAGGTGTTTTCTGCATATTCATCAGAATACTTCTTTCCCCCCAATTAGGGGAAAGATTTTAATAATGTTGCCTCCTATTGCAAGAAACTACATTTCTTTTCCTCTCGTTAACTCTCACTGTGATACAAATATTAAAGATTCATTTCTTTTACTCTGTTTCTGCAAAACACGGCATTTATGAAGGTGTCATAAATAATATAGCGATGGAATAACTTATATTTGCTGTAGTTTCACTCTTGAGGGAGGAAAACGTTATCTGCCCAATTTCCCAATTTCAATTCTGAGTCTAGAGAATATTAGCTAGTCACTAGTTTTGAACAACTAATTTTTATTAAAAGAAATTAAAAATTTATGCTGATATACATATATGTGATATACATCATATAATAAAGTATTCTTCAGGAGGAAATTTTTTCCTGGGAGGTTGGTGAGGCACAGGTTGCTCATAGAAGCTGTGGATGCCCCATCCCTGGAAGTGCTGATAGGCAGGTTGGATGGGGCTCTGAGCAAGTGGAAGGTGTGGAAGGTGTCCCTGCCCAAGGAGAGGGGGGTTGGAACCAGATGATGTTCAAGTGCCATCCAGGGCATTACCTCATGTCTGTCACCCACCTGATTTTTGCCAAGTAGCAACTAAATTCCTATAAAGAAGGGAAATCTTGTCCGCTGGGCTCTTGCTGTCTCTACTGGCACTGAGCCATTTGTAATAGAAGCTTGCTTTATATCAGAGATTGTGAGGGTTACTAGATACAGATAGAGCTGCAGACACCTTCCAATTCTGTTTAAAACAAGGTTTTGAACAAGGCTCTGAATGCAAAAGAGCCACCATAACATGAAAAACAAAAGGAAAATGCAGCAGGAAAACACTGAAGATCAGAAGCCATCAGAGGGGACAGAGTTAAGAACAACCAGCAAGAGGTGACGTGGATGGTGCAAATGCCCCAAAAGACCCAACAAATCAACAAACCCCCCCACCTTTATGTTTATAGAATGCCTCTCTGTTGTTTGCTATTTCTAACACAAATATCATTTTTTCTTAGACACCTCAAAGCTCCCACAGTATTGGTTTTTCCTCGAGAAGAAAGCTTTCCTCTTCTTGCACCAATGGTCATCAATTATCAGCAAAGCTATTGCTACTGCAGCAGGTTATTGCAGATTATAATTCTTATGATAGGAATGATTTTGTGTCCTGTAAGCTTTTTTTGGATGGAAAGGCAGAAACAGGGCTACACCTCAACCCTACTCCTCTTGGGAAATAAATCTCGTGCTCTGCTGTTTAGAGATGCAGCACGGTTTCTAGAACTGGTAGGTCTCTGACTGATCAAACAGGTTAAGAGGTTATTTGTAGCATGCTAGCAGCACAAACAAACCAAAAAAGAGTGTAAAACCAGTGAGTTCACAAAATCCATAAAGGAATTTCAACTTGAAAAGACGTGAGTTAGCTTTCTGCTCAGGGCATAACTCATTTACTGGCTGAGGTGAGGTCAAATAAAAAATTATCCTAATTATCCCATAAATACACAGTTATATTTCTGTTTGCTTCTTTTACCACACTTTTACAAGGCAGTAATTCTTGTGGTCTGTGTAGATATACTTTCTGTTAAATTTAAGCAGTCTTTCCCAGTGTAAGCTATGCACTTTGACAGCCTAAGGCTTAGTTTAAAATGCAAAAAAGAAAAAGGTGGGTAGATATGTGGCTGCTTAGCCAGTGTGAAGTCAAGTCAGTGTTCTCAGTCCTTATCTTGCACCTAGACAAGATACATGCACATGAGCAGCACTTAATTCATTACAAATGTATCAAGAGAATAAATTCCAGGCTAAAAAGACTCAAGTATGATCTAATGGAGAAACGTCCATCTGCATCTTAAACTCTGTAATAACTTCAATGACAATAACATCAAAGGGTTTCTTGGATAGAACAGCACAGACAAGAAGTGCAAGTAATAGGTAACAACAAGCAGAATGGGTAACAAGTAGAAGCTGGGGAAGAGAATACAAGCAGCAGCACATCTCTCTCCCAGAAAACTTAAAGCAAATACACATATAAAACAGCACAGACCGCATTTGGTTTTGCCTTTAAGAGGAAGAGAGAGTGAGATTTCCTTAGCTATCAAAATGATGCCTGAGATAATCTAATCCACCTTTAAAGTTACTGCTGTTGAGTCATAAGGCACTCCTAAGAATCCTTCATTTTCTCAGTCTTCTCCCTACACTTATTTTCCATTCCATCTGTAGCACTCAGTAAACACAGCAGCTGTCTGCAATCCATCTAATCTGAAACACAGACATTTCACTCTGAAACATTCAGTGCATGTGTTTTGAAAAATAAGTCATGTAATATTCTACATTATTTAAAAGCTTTCATCATTCTTTGAAGGCTACTGTAAACAGTAGCTGCAGGGGAGTTCATTTCAATATATTCACTTTGAACTGCAAATTGTGTATGGTAGAAAACAGAATGACACATACAATTTTACCTTTTTTCCTGCTAACTGTTGTTTACAAATGTTAGAAAATCTGTTTTAAAATTCAAGGCTATGTCAAGTTTCATGCAGTTAATTATCAGTGGTGGAATGAATACTATGGGCTCATTACAATTGATGGGCCTGGGGGGGGAGGAGGGGGAATTAAGGGGCATTTGGATTAGGCAAACAGGATTGCTTCTGACCAAAACACACAAATCCACGAGAAATTAGCCACTGAGATCAGGACCTGTGCCCACTGATAAGCACAGACAGGTGGAAAATGTGGAATATCCCTGGGAAGCGAACACTGCTGATTTCTTTGTAAGCCATTGGCATCAGCTTCATTAGAGACAGCAACAATGAGCCAGTGAGCCCTCCTCTGTCCCAAAATTATCACAGTCGTTCCATCCCCAAGTGAGCATTTTGGGAAGCCTGATGTAGCAGGAGTTGAATCAAAGAGGACATTTGGAATGTACCACAACCACTGGTACTACAGCACTCAGCAACAAAGCACCCTGTGAGAGATGCCCCAAGCACCATCCACAGGACCACACAGAAAGCATGTGCAGAATGAAACAAGATTTTCTACTAACACGAAGTTCAAATGTGAAAGTGATAATGTTTTACAGACCTTACCAACTTCCAGAACCCAGATCTTGTTGTTAATGGCACTAGCACTGCAATAAAGCTGGGTCACTGCATTGCAAGAGCATCCCAAAAATGATTAAGATTAGTTCTATTTGCTACGGGCAAAATCAGTTTTTGATGTTTAATATGTAAATGTTATTAACCACCACACAGTAATTGCACATTAAGTTAACACTATTCCCCAGTTCTTAGATTAAACAACACACTTTGATACACTTATTAGCAATATATCTGGCTAAAAATGAAGAGCTACTACACTGCTGTCAAATCAATGGTTTACTGGAGATAGGAGGATTAGTGGAGGAGGAAAAAGTGTGACACTTATGCACAAGCAACCACTGCCCAGCCAGGTCATCACTGATGTCACAGCAGCTGCTGCAGCTCAGGGGAGCCAAGGGACCCTTCACCCGCAAAGTCACACAGTGTTCAACTGCAACGTGGGGAGCCCATGTCTGAGCCTGTTCAACCTTGACAGCAAGAGAAAGGGTGACCTGTACAGTGGGCTGGAATCCATGGAAATGCACCCTCTGGCTAGAAAACTGTGGGAGGCATTGGGAAAACAGGAGAGCAGGGTGAGGTGCCCGGTCAAGGCTGGACAGGCCTGTGCAGAGCAGCCTGCTGGGAACCTTCCCCAAAGCACCGGCTGTGGGACACAGCACTGCCCTTGTGCTGCTCGGAGAAGCAGGACTGGTAAATACCATGGCAGCACAGAGCTGGATGGTTTCACAGCTAACTCTTGTTCCAACCCAAACGTCTCTCTCCCTTCAGGAAATGCAGTACAAGACTCAAGTTTCATTAAGAACTCTGGACCTACTGTGGTAGGACTGAAAGGAGAAGGATGGGCAAGAAAAGCAGCTCCAGCTGCAGCACAGCCTGGAGACAGCAATGCCACCCAGAGGCCAGCCTGACTCCTCACCTCCAACACACAAAGGGGGTACTCTAAATAGATCTAATTTTTAGTTTTGAGACAAGAAATCAAAGGTGAAAATCCAAGTTCTAGCAAACAGAATTGGAAAGTAAATGTTCTGCTTTGAACTTGCAGAAAACTGTTCTTTGAGGAGCTCCTTATTTTAAAGAGCAACAGCTGGAAATTCAACAAGCTCTTTCATGTCTCTCCCTTCACCACATGGATGCTTTTAACCTGAAGAAAGAAATTTTTTCCCCACCTTAAAATTACCTGCCTCAAAATCTGGTTTGCAATTAGAAAATTAGATGGCCTTGTTTAGATCAGAAGAGTATGAATTCAGTAGATCTTATTACCCAATATATCTGCAATTGTCTTGTTTAATTCTACTTCTCTCTCTTTCTCACATTATAGTGCTGCTCTCAGCAGTGCAGACCAAGTTCCAGGCACAGAACAGTTACAGAATAAATCTTAAGGTAAAGAAACCTGAAAACTTTCCTCAGATAAAAATATGTCAAAGGAATCAGGCACTGTGCTACCCCTTAGACACAAATCTTGAGTGCTAATTCCATTGGATTCCTTGGGGAATCTCAGCTAAACACTCAATGAGAAGGCACAGGATCAGGTTTTTTCCACAGGCTTGTTAGATGTACCCACTGCCCTGTGTTTTGTGAAGTGTGTGCACAGAGAAACAGCACTGGAAACAAAAACACTTTAGCAGAATTGCCTCAATACTGATTTTAACAAACATTTTGGCAACAACCACTTCAGTAGTGTCCTTGGATGAAAACTCTGCACAGATAATTAGTTTGTATGCATCAATAATTACACCATTGTGCCAGTTTTTGAGGGTTTTTTTTCTGCCAAATGTAAAGTGTTTCAACAACATTGTTTAGACACATTAGAAGCTGTTAGCGCAGTAAGTGAATTCCACTCTAGATCCCAACCATGGATTGAACAGGATTTTTTGGGGTCAAACCAAAACAATGGCTGGTGTTGAAAGAAAAATATTTTAAGGAGAGAAAAAGCAACTTTATAGTTGCTTGATCCAAACAGGTACATATTACTTTTTCACGTGGTGATCAACCTTAAAAAGTTCTCTTATTTGCATTCTGTGTAAAGCCTCTGACTTGCAATGGGATTCTGTAGCTGTAAATCACCTCTGCCTTGCACTTCAGCTCAGTAATGCAGGAGAAATATGCCACTATCTGGGTAAGTACCTGCACTCTTTGTTTCAATTTATCCCAGATTTATGATTTTTTTCCTTACTGACGTTAAAAAATACAGGACTCTCTCTTTAGAATAATTGCTCTTTATACAAACTTATTTGGAACAAACACCTTCTGGGATATTTCAAATGAAGGGATGCGGTGAAAAGTTCAATTCGCACCCTCTTTATGATTCTACCTCTCTGAGAAGCTGCAAACATTGCCCAAAACCTGCCCAGATGTGCATCAGATCTTCAACAACCAAGCAGGACTCAATACTCGAGTCTTCCAAGTGTTTGCCAGAATCTTTGGCTTCTGATTTTCAAGATGACTCCAGTAAATTAAAAAAACCCCAACCTTAACTTCCCATTCTATTTAGATATATAATACCCTGAAAGCTAAATAAATCATTGAAAACAGCCATGTACATGTTGCAGAATTGCTTTCTTTGGCAAAATCCTAAATTAAATGTTCCCTACATGAAACATTTCACAAGAATTTTAGAAAATACCTTGCCTGAATAAAGCACGAGGCATTTTACATATATACTAAACATTTATAAGGATTTGGATCATTTATACCCCAGATAAAAATGATAATTGCTTAAAAAGCCTCCAACCCCCCTCAGATGGTTCCATGGGCGTTGGCACTCAGGGCTGCTCATGGAACAGAAGCTCTGGCAGCCAGAGCTGATTTAACTCTGCTGCTCAAGTGTTTGAGGGAAGAAAAAGCCTGTTTTCATACAGCTTCCATGCCCAGAGAGAGGCTCCAAGTTGGTCTCTGTCAGGATTTATTTTCTCTTATTAAGACACATTTCAGGGACTGAGAGATTTTTCATAACAATTTCTACTTCTAACTTCAGAAACAGGAACATCCAAAACTTTTTTCCTAATCTGATTTCTAATACAAATTATGTATCAGAGCCATTATATTTATTATTAAAGAATCTGAGCATGCACCCCTTATTTCTTTCCACTGCATAGCCAAATTATAAATTAAAGAGTGCCTAAGCATACATGCCATTAACTGTTTGACCACTGAAATCCAGAGTCATGGGGTTGACTGCAAAATAACTTAATTAAATGAATGCAAATATCATCTGAAAAGTCAGGAACTCTGCTGCCCCAGAAGTTCAACTGATCCTCCTACAACAGCAGACGAAGTATTAGAAATAAGTCTGTGAGCAGTGATATAATACAGGCTGATTTCCAGTGTCTCACTTCATATATATATTCTCTCATGTAAAATTAAACAACTTTGTATTATTGCTTTCAGTGGGTGGCATTCTCATGGTCTATCTCCCATCTCACAAAATAAAATAAATTGAAAGGGGAAAAAAAAAAGGAAATAAGTATGTTTGAGATGTCTAGCCCCTTTCAAAAAAGCTAAAATTTGCCAACAGGTCCAAAGATACAGGGTGAAAAGGAAAAGGAAGAAAAGCAGGTACAGAGAAAGATCTTTGCTAAGGCAGGGCTAAAATACTTATTTCGAAATTTAAGTTTTTCCAATCTATCACGTGCATCTGAGAATAAACCTGCTTTATAAAACAAGTTTTATAAACTACACTGGACAAATCTTCAAAGGAAGTTGGGGTGAGACTCTCCATGTGTGGCCTGGTTGTCTGGAAGCCTTTCCTGTCTCCTTTCTATTTTCAGTTTTCCTTTCTGCGTATGGACAGCCACAGCCTTTGCAGCTGGAGCTGGGACCCCACCTGTCTTGGGTCCCAGTGGGAGAAGTGTTTGCCTGCTGCAGTTCCTGGGGCATCCTTGAAACCTGAACTAAGTGATGTGAGTCTCAGGACAGCTGCCTGGAATTGTTGGACCGTGAACAATAATTCTACAAAAAATGACTTATTGTATTCATACCAACATACAAGATTTAGTCAGGAACACTTTAAAAATCAGCATTAATAATTATATCCCCATGCATGAAAACATGGGCAAAAATTATATAAGGAAGATCTGAAAGAAAGGGAAAGACTATCCCATTCTTCCCTTAATGGAATAGAACCTCAATTTGACTCTCACAGGAGGCAAAGAAAAGGACCCTACTAGAATTTTTGAGAATATTTGCATTTCTGCATCATGAAGTTAAATCCCAGTAGTCCATGAGGAATGCACAGCTTTACCTCTTCAATCTTCCACTAAGTGAAATGTAGGATAGCTGTTTGCAGCAGAGGCTGGACCCTTCCTCCACTTCATCAGCCTTTTCCTTACAGGTTTTCACTCCCATTAGACATAAGATCCATAGTTATAATTTCCTGCACTGGAACAACTGGTACCTGCAGGGCTTGATTTTTGCACAGCTAAGGCACTGTACTGTCAGTTCCAAACAGGCTCTGAGTCTGCAACAAAGCTGGGGAACAAATCTGTTCCTGTTCCACCAAGTATTTCAAGCTGTTTAACCAGAACACTTAAAACTCCCCTTTTCTGAGAGTAACACAGTGGAAGGGTTTAATCATTAGACTGCAGATTTGCTACTCCGTGATTAAATTTTTACTTATTTTCCCATTTTTCCTCATAAAACTGAAAAGCTTTGCCAAGAACAAAAACACTGGAATAAGTAACCAGTGCCTGGAAAGGGAACCTGTAGAGCTGGTAGCAAGAGCAGCTCCAAAACAGGACTTAGCTAAAGGATTTGAAAACCTCTTGTAGGGCTCTTCTGCTTGACATTACACTGCTCTTCTCAAACACTAATTCTTTGTTGTCTCTGATCACTTGGTTCCCTCTCAGCTTCCTTCAGCACTCCCCAGCTCCAGCCCTTACACTGAGCTCTCCCTGGATGTTGCTGTTTTCCATCTCTACTACTCTGAACTAGTTTTTCATCTATTCCACTTTCTTGCTTTGCCCACCCCACCCACCATCTGCTCCCCTCCAGTCCCCTTTCAGCTTCTCTCTCCATTTGTCAGCTGTTCTCTCTCAGTTCCTTTGGCTGTTTTCATCCTTCTTTCAACTCCCACAAGCTTTCTGAATTTCCCTTACCTGCTCTGTTACCCTGCTTTATTCATGCTTTCCTCTCTGTTACACCTACTTCTTCCTGCAGCAGTTCACTCTATCACAGCAAGCGCATTCCCTTTGGATTCTGCACACACAATACTGTAATTACACAATTATTTCTCCTTCCTGTCTCTAATCTTTTTACCTCCCTTTACTGCTTAGTATTTTTCCCTTTTAACCATTCATTGCATTTATTTTCTTGAGACAAATATATGTGATCAGAGAAGAAATCATACAAGATGACCAAAACAAAAAATCAAGTGATTTGAAAGATGATGTTAGAAAAAAATACGTAGGGGTTTCTCTATTTTTCATAGCATCAGTGAAAGAGAAGTTTGGAACAGATTGCAAAAGACTAATACATCCTTTCCATTAAGGACTGAAGAATACTGATGTAATCTATGACAGATATTTATCAAATCCATTTTAGCAAGAAGCAAAGGAAATTCTTTAGCCTCTATAGTTAGCTTGTTGTAGTGCTTTCCTGCTCTTTCTCTTACTGAAAAATATACAATCTAAGTTATTTGCCTGCATCCATAAGTACTTTGACTTCACAAACACAGCACACAGTTCCACAGCTGGTTTTAAAAAAAAAAAAAAAAAACAAGCACCAAAAATACCTTTTTATTTTTTTGGTAATATAATTTTTCACAAAGGTCTTAAGTTTTTGGAAATCCATTTTTAAACCACTGAGGAGAAAGTCCCTCAGATCAATTACATCCACACAGGCAGGCCATGGGGTAATACAGAACTATCTGCCCCATCATGAATGTTTGGTGGCTGCTCCTGCTGTCATTGAGTGAGGAACTGTCACTGCTCCATTTTTCCAGCAGTCTGACCCTGACTCCTCACAAAGTGGGCTTTGTTCCTGACAGCTTTGATTCAACCCTGTAATGGCCATGGAGTGTCACAGAACTGGGTAACAGTCATCCCTCACATTAGACATTGGTGTAAAGGCAGCATTCCCTAATCCAGGAGCTGCTTTGGAGCACTCTCCTGAGCTGGTGTCTGGTTCTGTTGGCAGCATCATGACTGTCTGTTCCATGTCTTCCTGTGGGACCCAGGCATGGAGCAAGGAGCAACTGGGGACTCTCATTGTCCTGCTCTCCCCACCCTTCTGACTAAACAAACCTCCTTCTCTTCATCTTCCTTCCCAGGTCATGATTTCCAGTTTGCTCTCCTTTGGAATTTGTCAGTGTGTTTGCCATCCCCGTGTCAGACACCATCAGCATGATGGCCAAATCTGAGCAATGTTTCTGCCTCATGAGCTCCAAATAGCACAGGTTAATGACCTCCTGTTCCTTACCTACAAAACTCTTGCTAACACGTCTTGGAGCGAGATGGGGCTTTATGAAACACACCCTCAAGTCTCCTGACAAACTGGCACCCAGCAGGCCATCCAAAACATGGGAGCCTTTGGGCAGCACCAGCACAGAAGGGAGGACAACAGGAGAAGATGCACCAGCTATGCAGAATCTCAAGGCAAGCTTCTAACTCCAAAGACTATAATAATGCTAGTCTCAATTTAAAACAAACAAAAAAACAAAAAAACAAAAACACAAAAAACTTTTTATTGATAAAATAGAAATAACTATCAAAATTATTATTTGTGACCAAACGTGCATTCATCAAAATGTGAACTACAAAGGAAAACTGAAAAATGTGAACTTTATCGGTGATTGATGTCAGCCTTTTCAGAATTCTTTATAACTCCTTTCTCAAGGACCATCTATATCCTTCATGTCTATTTGAGAATATAACACATTTCAAGTTCTTTGACTTTCTGAAACAACAACTCTACAGAAAAATAATAAATGCAAAGATCACTGATACTTGTGATGTTTCTAGTGTTCAGCTATGAAAAGGCAATTTTTTGCTGCCAGAAAAAGAAAATACAATGAATAGATAAAATATTCTTGCATATACTTCAAATAGAGATTAGCAGAGATTCAGGAATGAAAAGGAAGTAGCAATGAAGGATTTAATTCATCCCATGAAATAAAAATAGCTGTGTTGAGCCTTAAAAAAGAAGTGCTAAAAAAAATCTGATGAGTTTTGACATACAAACTTAATTACACTCAGATTTTTTTTTGTATATCTAAATGTGGATACAGGGGTCTATTTTTAAAGATCAATTCATTTTCAAAATCAGAAAGATTCTGACATGCTCCTGACAGCCCCAGAGCTCTGTTACTCCCAAAATCACACTTCTCTGTCTCTCTCAAAGTACATAAAGAACCCAACTGAAGATCCTGTAAGATTTCCCCTACTTTAACATCTATCCCAAATGGATATACCTGCCTTTGATCTATATCAGAGGCAACATGGCTGGGCTCCTTTAAAGCTTTTCTTTTTCAGCCTAAGGTTGATATCAGGTATTTTCCTGAATAGTGACATCTAGAAGTGAAAACAGATATGTACAAATAAAATGTGTGAACTTACATGAGCAAAGTGCAATGATGCCTTTTGATATTTCTTTTCAAGCAAAAGTATAAATGAAGTTCCTGCAGTACTTAGGTTTTTGTGTTTGCCTTATTTTGTTCATGATGTTCCTGTTTCAAACAGGAATGACAACCTATGGAATTATTCAATTAAAATGCTGGGACTATCTTCACCAGGAGCATTTCTCATTAAAATGACAGCTCTTTCAAGACATCCTTTCATTCTGAGCCTCCATGTCTTACATTCCTACATTCAATGGAAAACATCAAAACAGGATGAGAAGCATGAAAGTAGCTTTTAATCCTGCAACTGTCCACAGAAACGATTTGCACACATGAGCAACTTGGAAGTTCTCAAGTCAGTATAAAAGATTTCCTCTAAAAAAAGTTGAGAGAGTTCCAGGAAAGTGTTCTGAAGATTACTGACAATTTATGGTCCCAGACCAAGTTCTACAGCCCTTGAAAATAATCTCCTAAATTCTACCCATGAGCTGTCTCTCCTATAAAGAACAGGATTGAAAGCAGGCGTTGTGCTGCTGTCCTGGACTGCTCACACTGCTTGGAGCAGCCTGCAGTGACCCACCAGTGAACCCCTGCAATGGGAGAAGGCCTGAAGACAACAGGGAAGGACCACGTGCTCACAAAGCTCAGAAGACAATTTGAGAAGTGACCTCAGGTACCAAGGAGGAATCTGAACAAAACAATAATAAAAAAAACCCACACTCCAAGCAAAAACCCCAAACAAACAAAAAATCCAACAAAAAAAATACCCTTGTACAATAATGACATTTTTGCTGAAAGTCTTGACAGAGCAGACAAGGTGAATTCAAATGAATTCAATTCTGTTCTCTTCTTTTAACTCCAAGGCAAGAGAGAGTTGGAATCATCAATAACATTTCAAGTGTTTGTGTGAATGCTACTCAAGTTGTGCATTTATCTTTACAAAAGCTTAGATTTCCAAGGTGGTTTGCATGACAATGTGAAGTGCATATTAATTAAAACAATTCACAGTCAGATCAGGACTGATGACTGTAACAACTAATGCTGCCAGGGCAACTTCTCACACCCAATTTTCACTCAACACGCATTAAAAAGTCACTGTCACCTCTGAGCAACCGTGTAATGAATCATCCTCAGGATTTATAACAAATGTCACAGTTTGGCAATCAAAAGACATTTGAATATTCTACTGAGCATTTCAGAGCCTGCAAAAACATAACCATTTACTGTTCTTGGGAAAGCATGTCAGTGGCAGTGCAGAGGGCAGTGGTGACATTCCAGAGTGCTCAGGAATGCAGGCTCCAAAACCACAAAAAGAGCATCTCCCACATTTTTCACTTAAGATTCAGAACAGGGTATCTCAACAACAGCACTGAAAGTTTAGAATAAGCACTACCTGTAAGTACAACTCAGCATGACTTTGTAACTCAAAATGTCCAAAATGTATTTGGAAATATCCAACGAGTATGGAAGGATTGGTTCTGCAACATTTGATCTGCTTGCTTGCCTGAAACGGGGGAAGAAGGAGAGCAGGGGGAACATGGGAGAGCTCTTCAAATTTGTTCTTTGTCCATAAAATCCAGGAGAACCAGGAGGCAGCAGCAGCCCAGCCGGTGTCTCTGCACTCCTGGGTTTACAAACTCTCCAGCCAGCACCTCCCAGTGAGCCCAGTTCCACTGCAGCATCCAGCTCTAACCCAGCCCGGGAAAGCAGAGGAATGATCTCCCTGCCACTGCCCTGAGCACTGAGAACAGCACAGAACCAGGGAGCCAAAGCTGCTGCAGGAAACCAAAGAGACACAGAGCCAATAAAACTGAGTGGCACCAAGGCTGTTCCCCAGGCTCTCACTTTTCACCCATACTGAGGGAAACATTTCTAACTCATCTTGTTTCATACAACAGCACATCAAAACAATAAATGATTCATTTCACTGCAGGCAGCCTCCCAGCTCAAAACCCCAAATATAGTTTTGATTTCCATATATCTCTTTCTTCTATCTAGAAGATATTAGTACTTTTTGTATTTTATCATTGAGTCTCATTTACTCAATCAAACTTTTCAGTAATGGGATCCTCCCACTGCACCCAACCTCACAGGAAGGTCCAAGCCTGACTGTGTTTATACAGCAACATGTGCAGTTCATAGGATGAGTAGAATATTTCCATTAGTGTCCCAAGTGATCTGAGAAGCCCATAATTCCCTGCTTTTGGCAGAGTGACTAGGGCTATGCTCACTAGAACCTGCTCCAAACTTTGAGAATAAAACAAATATTTACAAGAAATTTGCTCTTGAAGAGGAACATCAACAGAACTCTTCAGGAATTGTTTGGCTGTGCTGAAATAGAGATTAATTTTTCTGCCTGGAACCCACTGCAGCTTTCACCATGACGAAAATCATTACACAAGAAATTTTTGGGAGGTTTCCAAAGTCCGTTCATTCCCCAGCATTCATAGCTACTTAATCCCTTCAAGAAATGCATGCCTTTAGCTACAGGAGATGTCTGAACTAAGAAGTACATCAAACCTTTAGTCTAGACAATTAATTAAACCACCAGAAGTAATGCACAAACAGCAGGAAACTGTTTTCTATTCTTTAATAAAAACACAATAATGTATTCAGAAATATTCAGTAAATTACAGCTATAACCAAGAGGAATACATTTAAAAGAAATGAGATTTTACATTAAAAAAAAAATATATTTCTCATGCACCCTGCTGACAACGTACAGCACATAAATTTTAACAGTTTGAGCCTCCCTCTCTTTAGAAACAAGCCAGATGCCAGCACTGAAAGTACTCCCCTCTAAAATATAAGCAACTTCTCTTCATTGGAAGACTCTGGATTTTGTTGGAAGCATCATACACGTACTGGAGCACAAGATTTGGCTCTCAGCTTTGTTTTCACTTGTTTCATTCAATTTTGTAGATTCAGTCAGATGCTAAGCATCTTCTTGATACCTTTTGCAAATATGCTGTTCAAAACACAAGAATTTAGCACCTGTATGTGAGGGACTTCAAAGGTTCTTTAAGTCGAATCCCATAGGAATGATACCATTAAGTTGCAATGTCAGAACACCAGGATTGGATCCACAATGAGAATTCAGTAACCAAATTAAAAACAAAAGGGACAATTAACACAATCAAGAGAAAAAAAGGCCTGAAAGAGAGGAACAGAAAGGTAAGAGGGTATAATCATTATGGGTTCCTCTCCAGACTGAACCTTTGTATTAGGTTTTAATAAGACATACATGGTGTATGGGTTTGTAGCACACAACAGATCTACAAACAGGCCCATGCCCTGCACTGGGCTGTGTGAGCTGTGCTCTCACCACACTCATGGACAATCCCTCCCTGGGCAGGGCAGCACATCTCCCTGTCTCCATTGCTCCCAGAGCAGAGGGGCCTCCCCTGGCCAGTCACCTCTGCTCATCCCTGTCCTCCAGCAGAACCCCCCTGGCAGAAGGAATGAACTCAGGCACAAGTGTCTCCCCTTGCTCTCCTGGCCCAGCCAAGCTGATGTGCAGCTTCCAGCCCTGGATTCAATGCAAGCAGTGCTGTGTTGCTTTATAAACAATGGCTGGCAGTGGCACAGGAAATTAAATGGATCCTATCTCTTGGTGAGCAGGACACATGATTTATGTTGTATTACAAAGATTAGGTCCCTTTCTTATTTAATCGGGATTTGTCTTGTTAAGTGATTGATAAACTTGTCAAATCACTGCTGTTGATTATACACTCGAAGGACTTGTTGGATAACTAATGTAACACAATTAATTATATTTCTGTAGAATTTGCACTGATCCAGCCTAAAGTCATGCTAGAGACTGCCAGCAAAGGGCTGGCCTTGCTCTGCCCCAACAGAAGGTTAAAGGAAAGTGTGGGGTTTTTTTTCATTCATTGAAATCAAAACCACCTACTCCAGAATATAATAGAGAGCCTTCTAAGTGAAATACTTCTCTGGCATTCCTAGCAAGCCCCTGCCTTATAGAAATGATTCATTAAGTTTAAGTGGCATGTTTTCTTATTTTGAGCATTCATTTCAAAATTTTAAAGATCCGTTGACAGATCAGCCCCAGACATTACCTATTAAAATGTTAAGCTACACTTGATGAAATATAATTATAGCACTTCTGACATCTTTAGGTAACACACACATGTTTAAGTCATATTTTGCTGAATTTATTTTTCTTTAATATAAGTGGAAGTTTTAAAGCTTTAAAGAAATAACAACATGTCAACCTGAAATTTAATTTGAAAATTGCCTACACAAAACCACAATTAAATCTATTTTTGAAGATTTAAGCCTAACAGTATACTTTGAAATGGCCTCTCACCCCAAGACTAATGACATTGCTTCAAAACAAAACAAAAAACATCATTAGTCTGGTCTGGCAACTGCTTATGCAAACTGTCCAGCCATGGCAATATCCCATGCATTCCATTAATAACATACAATTGAGACACATAATTCTGGGAAAACATTGACAGATTGATTGGTAAATAAATAATCTGATCACTTACTAGGTCCAGAATTTGAAGAATTCATTACAAGTTTAAAGTAAGGAACAAAGCTGCCAGTCTCTCCATCGGTATAAATCGAAACAAAAAAAATACAAGCTCTTCTTGAAGATGCAAATATTTATAGTGGTATGAGTGGACTTTCCCATAACACTGCAATAGGCTGTAGTCAAAGTTTACTGAATGAATAACAATGAGTGTTCTCTGTCATATGTATATGTTTTCTTAGGAAAGTAATCACTGCATCACAGCAAATATTACTGAAACGAAATAAGATATGTCTAAATATGCCCACACATTCACAAGTATCTTGTCACAAAACCACTGTAAAGTTCCATTAATCTGGATACCCCCAGCACAATCCATTAATGCCTTATTCCAGTGCATTCTTTAATGCATGACTTAGAATTGCTTCCATTCTTTTACACTTGGAACCACCAATGCAAAACAGGTTGAGGGTCTCCTTTCTTGCCTGATGTACCTTGGGGGTCATTTCCAAGAGGGAGCCCAGGTAAACCAAACCTTTTTTAATAAGGAGTATCCTGAGATGCCAAATATATCCACTGTCACTCCGCAGGACTGAAAACAGCTTGAGGAGAGGGGAAAAACTTCTAAAGCTCCCTTCAAGATTCCCTCAGCTCAGTGGTTTCCCTGGTGCCTCTCAGCTGCCTTTGCTCACTCCAGCCTGGTTTCCCTTCAGGACGTGATTAATTCCTTCAGTGCAGCTCTCAACAATTCCAGTGTGGGCAACAAAACACTCTGACTCAGTAGTAACAAACCAATTGCTCTCTCATATCAATGGCCAGCTACCACTTAAGGACTTCCCTGCAAGATTAAACAGTCCTATTTTCTATGGAAAATAAAAGCTAATTAGTTGTTCCATTCTACATATGAAATCCTGCTTTCCCCACTCTGCTCTCTGCAATTCTGCCTTCTTTCAGTTGAACCTTCAGGGTTTTTTCTGCTCATTAATTACAAGAGATACATAGGGGCTCATCTATTTTTTGCTAAGATGAGGATATATCCTTTATAACTGAGCTCCCTGGAGTCACCCAGGAAGTGGATTAGGTCTGTAATTTGCAGGAATTTCAGCATGTCTTTCCTTTATTGCACAGCTTCCTAGCTACATATTGCAGTTAATGCTCCATGTAAATCTATTCCTTGAGACTTCAGCTTGGCAGGCACATAAAAACACAATCTTGCCCTATATTGAGGAGAGAGTGAAGGAAACTGGTATTTTATACTGGAAGGCAAATTACAACTTTCTGAATTGAATTCTGCCAGCTTCTGCTGAGAAACAAAATATTTCTCCCAAAAAGTACTCCCAAATCTTGATCAGAGCAGCCACACTGTCACACTAAATTAAAAGTTACATTTACACTATAACATAGTTGCGTGTATTTAACTTAAATCATGTTTGTAGTTTTTTCTATACTTTTTTTTTGTAAGTGTGCTTCATTAGAAAGAGTATTTTGATGCCTTTGTTGCTAAAAAATACAAAAAATCAAAATAACAAAATTAGGTGCACAAACTGAAAACAAAATAAATTACAAAAGCAGAATTTCAGTCTTCATATAAATTAGAGGGCATGAACGAGATGGGAAGGTATCACTGCAACTTATGAATTATTACAGATATTGAATTTGCCATCCTGATGCAGTAAGCCCTGAGCCCTGCAGAGAACACCAGTGCTGAATGCTGCTGCTGTTCGTGCCTGCTGCAGCACTGATGGACAATAGAACCAACTCCACCTGCAGCTCCCTGCACAGATGAAGAGTGAGCAGAGATGTCAGTAAACAGCACCTAAAAAATCTCCTCTACAATCCTTCACTTAGGGGAAAAAACTTGCCCAAGATATACAGGAATATGCCATTACTCCACCTTCACTCCTGTGCACACCTTGCATTTCTGCTCAGGTGAGTTTCCAGTAACCACTCCCAATATCAAAGATTTTGTTCTTTGAACAAGCAAATGATAAAAACTACCACCACAGAACCCAGCAGCTCAGACCATGTTTCAACACAGAGTGGGGGGGGGTAGCAGTGCCAGAACTGAAAAATGCAAATTATGATTGAAGACTGGAAATGCAGCAGGTGAGCTTGTAGAAGTAGTGGTGAGCTTGTAAAACTGGTGGAAGAAACTAAGGATCTGAAGGCAGTAAATTAAAAGGTTTGACAGGAGTTTCATTGGGCCAGGGAGAACTAAAAGAGAAGGGAAGTTGGGGTCCTGGAAAAGAGGATCTGGTAGAGGGCACTGAATAGGTTAAGTCTGTTGTTTGGGATGTGCTGTTGGGAACTGAAGGTGTTGTGCCTGAGGCTCAGGAATGAGTTGGAAAGGTCCAAGAGCTCCTGAGTGATCAGTAATGGGAACAGGAACGGACCATCTGCAAGATACTGGAGGGGATTTAAGGCAGCAGAGTTAAACAGGTCCAGCAGCCTCCTACCAAGCACTCCTTAAGACTATCTTTCCTTTCAAAAGACACAATTCCATCATGTTTGTTCTGTTGTTTAGCTGTTAAAAATAGGATGAGAGGCAAAAAATGCCTGGTCTTTACAGTCATGGAATCTCCAACAGCAGTAACCCGTGGGTTCCACTCCAGCCCAGCTTCCTCACTCGCCCCTGAGGCAGCAAAGCCGAGCTGTGACCCCTGCAGTGCTGAGCAGGGCCCAGCACTTGGCCACGGCTGGTTTAAAGCTGCTGTTCCCACTGCCAGTGTCAACAAATTACTCCCATCAAGGTACAGGGACTTTGGGACCCTCTTGCTGAGTATTAATCTACACAGACTGCATTATGGCTTCCAGTCTAGGTGAACATACACCTGCTTTGTTATTCTTATTTCAGCTCCCAACACTGGACAGTTTTGTTCAACTTGCCCTGGATTTCCTGCACATAATATGAGGCTGAGCAGTCTCAGCAGCACCCCTGTGCATCTGGGGTCCACATAAAGTGTCTCAGTTTTTTACTGAAGTCTTCCAGGTGCTGAACAACCATTCCAGAGTTTTTTCTTCAGTGAGCACTTTGATAGGAGTGGCAATGTAGGTCACTCCTCGCCTGAGCCCAGAGAGTGTTTTCATTTCTTTATTGCCACAAAATTGTCACCTACAAAGGCCAGCTGTGGACTTGGCTTCAGCATCCTTATCTCAAGTGTGCTGCACTATGGGACTTTAAACATCAAAATCTCTCCAAAGTTTGTGTTCAATTTACACAACATGTAATTGCAACTGCAAAATCATCTTTACTTTCAGAATGCTTACTGGACTCTTTCTGGCCATAACAAGTGTTTTATGAGCTGTAATTTTAACAGTGCAGCCACACAGATGCTGCTTTAAATCCCCTCCAGTATCTTACAGATGGTCTGCTCATGTTCCCCTTACTGATCACTCAGGAGCTCTTGGACCTTTCCAGCTCATTCCTAACTCTTACTTTAGTAAGTTTTGTAATAAGTCATCACCCTCAAGCACAGTCTTTATAAAGTCACAAACACTGCTGTGAAATCTGTGGCCAGCTGAAAAAACAAAAGAGAGGAAACTCCTAGAAAAAAAAAAAAAAGATAGGAATCCAAAAGTAAGGCTAGCTCCTAAAAACCTTATACCACATTTCTGGAGATTGACAGCCCAGCCAGTTTATAGCCAGACACAAAATTGCTCCCTGTTACATCCACATTCAGGAGGCCAGGTAATAAAGAGGTGACACCACCACTTGTCTGCCTCTTTAACTTCTGTTTAACTGCTTTGTGATGTAACTTCTGAACATAAAATTAAAATCTGAGCATAAAGTTGAAACATACATATGGTGTCTTTTCAGCATCTGTACAGAAAATGCACACCAAGGTAGACAATTTAAAATGAACTCCTCTTATGTGGATTCCTCATTAAAACACTGGGAGATTTTACTTTTCCCCAAATAAAACTGGTGATTTTTTTTTTACATTCCTCTTAAAAACAACAGAAATGCTAGAAAGAGGGAGAGTTTGATTATTGCTGTAGATCTCCTGCTGTGTTTAATACAAATGAATGCAAAAGGAGACTGATGAACTCTATGTGTGAGTACATTGATAACCCTCACGAATTCAGAGAGTAAAAGAACTCCTGGCAAATAAATGGGACAAGAGTAGCTGTGCTGGTGAATTATCAGTGTGGAATGGATGTTTCACAGACCTAATGTGTTCAGGTAAGATAATATCTTCTTTTCATGGCACAACTCAAACTGTCTTTAGCTGAGCTAGTTTTGATTTACACCAAAGCATAACAGGAGCATCTGGTGATCTTAGCTGGTGTTCCACTGCTTATGCTGCTTACTGCTAACAGTGGGTAAATATTAATCAGCTCTCACAGATCTCAGTCAAATGGCTCACCAAGAAATGGCAGCTTGAAGTATTTCTTCATATTTTTCCTCCTATTCCCCTCCTCAGATACATCTCCTGCCTCTCCAGCATTTCTAGAGTTATGGACAGAGAATGAGTAATAAGACAAATGGTCTCCACAAAACCTTCTATAGCTGTGGCCACTTGAGCAAAAAGTTACAAAATATTATCTGTGACACAAATTTTTCAGAGTTCTACTTCTCAAAATAACGAGGTATTATCAGAAATTTACTCCAAGCTTTCCATCCCAACTGACATTAAAAATTAATCTAATGATCCTTCCTGTGTTACCTCCACCAGCTAAGTCTGGCACAGTCTCACACTGAGGGATGATCCTTCTCTCCCAGAGGAACTGTGCTGGGCATGGTTGGCCTTCATTTGTTACACTAGTGGGCACCCTGAGCAGGCAGGCTGCAATTTAAGAGCCAAATTCCCGAGCTTTGGGACTCCTGCTGCCCACAGGGAAGGTGAGAGCAGAGCACATGTGCTGGCACTGCTCCAAGCTGTGCCTCACATTTGTCCCCCCACTTGCTAAACTGACACTGAACATTTTGTACAAAAAAACTGAAAACATTTTTCTCCTCCTGTCCCCCCCAAGAGCTTCTGTCAGCAATTCCAAGTAAATCAAGTTCATCATTCCTGATTGCTGCATTAGAGACACTGATGAACACAAAAAAAAAAGGATTTTACATTTTCCAGAGATGCTTGACATGTTGTTATCAACAGGAAGATTTTATTTGAAAAATCAATGGCTGCTAATGCACAGACAATAACGTGAAACTGTCTAGGAGAGAAAAACCAAAGTACTGTTGTATAATCCAGTCTATGTCTTTAAAAAAATTAAAATGCCCAAATAACAAAACACTTAAGTTCACAGAAGAGATGGATATTTGTAGACCTTATTTTGTGTTTAAGTAAGGCAATTAGAGCTTTACATAATTTTTACCAGCAACTGGTTGTCTTCATTTGTTTGCTTTTGATATTCCCAGTCTAGATGGTCATAATCCCTTACTCTGAATCCCAAATTGTTTCTGGACAATAAGCTGAACCCAAAGGGTCAGAATAGCATGATTACTTTCGAAGGTCGTTTACAGAAAGGTGCATGACAAGAAAATGCAGCAAATGTGTCTGTCCTTATGGTACCACCAGACAAAGCCTAGGCTTCTCCCCCTTCAATCAGCTGGGAGAGATCTGGTGTTCCCCTGAGAGCAGCTG
The DNA here is from genome assembly GCF_003984885.1 of Neopelma chrysocephalum. Classification (NCBI taxonomy): domain Eukaryota; kingdom Metazoa; phylum Chordata; class Aves; order Passeriformes; family Pipridae; genus Neopelma; species Neopelma chrysocephalum. The sequence goes on from NW_020897724.1 coordinate 1,535,225, forward strand.
TGACAAAGTGGAAGTGGTGACTCACTAGTGACACAATAAGAGAAGTCTTTGTTAAAGTGGAAACAATCCTTTTCCCTTCCCAGTCTAAAATCTGTTTGCTTCTGGCTGACAAATACATATTTCCGGAACAAAGCCCTAGATCTATTATCTATAGGGACATTATTTTGGATGTTAAATACTCAGTTCAAACTTTTGTAGGTGATTAGAGTGGAAAAATAGGTGCCACATGAACATGGATCAAGGGCAGATGGACTGCTGAGAGCTAAGGATGAGTCGAGTTGCCTAATGAGGAGCTCACGCTACGTTCCAGTCAGGACAACAATAGATTCCCCTCAGGTTCTCCCTGAAGGCTCTATCTATCAAACACAGCCTTTCCAAGCTACTTGACAAAACTGCTTGTGGCATAAAGATTTTCCTTCATGTTTATCACAGAAATTAATCGATTACTTGACAAATACCAGCGGTTGTTTTTCCGCCTTCAAGTTTCTAATGAATCAAAAGTTGTCTGTGTTGACCGATGACCTTTACCTTGTGTGCCCCTGATCTGTGCTGAAATGGGTTTTTTAAATGTCAGCATTTAATTCTTGCTCAAAAAGAAAAGTGCTCAAAATATTGTATGAATTATTTGTCTTTAAATGAAACACACACTGGTGACTAAGACACCCGGGTTATTACTATAAAGTGACAAATATATGACAACTACTGGCCATTATTCAACCTACAGCTGAAGCTAAAAATAATGTATTGCATTACAGGAATACTATTTATTATTCTATATGCAAACTTCAAAAAAATTATAACGTTATAAGTCCTTCCCTATCAGCACACCTCTGCATATTCCCCTTGCAAGGGAATTTTTTTAATAAGTAGTTCTTTACCTGTGTTTATCAGAAAAATAAACAACCTTTCAAAACTATTTCCCTGACTAAATTGTAAGAATATTTTCTCTGCATGAAATCAAGCAGTGCATCGAGTGCTGAATGACTTCCAAGTGCTATTAGTTTCAAAGAATACATTTAGGATACACCTTCAGCTATGGCAGTAAGTCAATAAACTGCTTCCTGAGGACTGTTTGACCTGCCCCTGGGACCTGGGCAAGTCCCTCATCTCCAGGGCAATTACTGGGAACAGCAAGTGCTGTTGTTTCATCACCTCAGGAAAGTCAGCTGGGGTGTCTGCATGACCTGCCTGGCACCAGGAGGGCAGGTCCAGCCCACCCAGGGCCAAGGAGGAGTTCAGAGTGTGCCTTTGAGCTTCTCCAAGCAATGCAGCAGTTAAGACACTCAACCAACACACATCTCAGGAGGAAACACCGACTCTGCACTCTTTTTGGCAGAGCTACTAAGGGGAGATCATTCTTGATTTGAATCTATGCACTCAGGTTTGACCTCACCTGGGAAAGAAACAACTCACATTTAGCAAAACCTGTTAAGCCTTATGATTAACGGGAGGGAAAGATGCTTTTAACAGGTTTCAATTTTCCCCTAACTCATTTTTCTCTAGGCAAAGAACAGTTGTTTGGAACAGTGAAATCTGGCAGACAGTTAACCTTTATTTCAGAGAGACAAATTACTTTTTCATCACAGTTTATCAAATCAGCAATTCAGCCCCATAGATCAACACAGTAGGAAAATTTTATCAGATCTGAAAGAGGACTTTACTGAGAACAGATTGGCTCAAAATAAGATATGGCTGCTTCTGCAAGGAAAAACACCAGAGGTTTTCATGGTACTCAGAAATGAGGAATGGAAACAGGGAAATTAGAAGAGGCAGAATGGCTTGAACTGCCACAAATCTTTTCCTGCAATTTCTTAATGTAGGGAAAGCCAGCTGTCTATTGTGGATTAGGGACATAAACCCTGTCTCCACGCAGGCTTCTTTCACTGCTTCACCTTCCCAATAGGAAAAGCAAAATAGCACTGTTTTCTATAATTATATCAGCAGAGGATTGACAAAAGCATATGGTAAGCACAGAAAGCTTGAAACAAACAATTAAACTAAACTTTGGTGTGCTGAAGAGACACAGGAGGAAATGCTTCAGACTCAGAACCTGTGGGTAGCAGGACACCGAGATTTAGGTTTACTTTAGTTCCCATTGCCTACGTGTTCTGTGAGAGCAACACTTAATACAAACAGGCTCAGTTCCTGCAAACCTGCATGCCCTGTTGCTCATTCTCACCACCTTTTCAGTGTTCTCCCACCATGTCTGAAAAGCAAACACAAGACTGGCCAAATCCTTCCCCAAAGAATATCAGCTCTCCAGGTTCACAGGTTTCCGACCCTCCAGACACACACAACTAAACTACAATAAGCAAAGCCACACAGTTACCATGAGAGCAGGCAAAATATAAACATGCAAATGGTAGCAAACTTTCCTTGGAATAAAGGACTGACAGTTTTCCTCCAAATTGCATGCTTCTGCCTGTTCATCTCCCTGAGTTTATTTGGGAAGATTTTTTTTCTCTGTTATAGGTAAATTACCACTTTATTAGTATCTGAGCACTGTAACATCAATCATCTATGAAAGAGATTTCACTTCATTGTCCTGGGGTACAGAAATAGAGTGCATGTACTCATAATGGACTAACTCTTACATCTTTTACTAAAGTGGAATTCTCAGGAATGTTAAAGTTCATGACTGAATATGGTTTCGTCCCTGTTAAAAACAAACTTCTCATGTTGTAGAAATGCAAATTAAAAAAAACATTCTAGAATAAGTTGTGCTTTATCGCTTCCTGATTTCCAGTGCAGTAACTGCTCTTGAATACCATCCTAATACACCTTGAGGCTACAGTGAAGTTGGCTGATTCCCCTGAGTTCTCAAGACAAACATCATTTGGGGAATGAGAATAAATAGCTCTGAGAATCTTGAATTATTGAAACAAAGTTACATCTGAAACATTTCTTCCCAGCTTTTATTTTTCTTCTTCAGGGTTTTCTGGTGATGGAAAAGACTTTTCTGACTCTTACTTCACATAAAACCAGGCAAGTGCTTTTTCCTTGACCAGCTCAGCCCGGAGCAAGCAGCTGCAATGGAAAGCCAAGGAGTGGAGGTGGATCAGTGCCACCTCCTCCCATGGGAACATGCTGGCAGAGCCACGAGCTGTCACCAGCAGAGCTCTCTAGGAAAGGGAAACTCAAAAGCGCCCTGGAACATGGGGCCCTATGGAATACTCTAAAAGCCAACAGGACTTAAAGAAGGTTCAGGACTACACACATTTGCAAACACTCCTGCAGAATCCAGGACATTCCAGCTTGAAAGGAAACATTCAGTTTCTGAAAGACACCACTCTGAGGAAAAAGAGACTGAAAAAATCAGTTAAGGATGTCATTGCTGTCAACACAGGTGGAGAGCAAAGGAAACCACTTCTGTCAAGAAAGCATATTATTCTCTTTTCAAGTAACTCTTCATGCAATCAATTTTCTCTGTGCTGAAAGGGACGATGAGGCTTTGCCTAAAATAATAGTACTGTGGATAAGCATGAAAAAACCCTGATTGTAGGTCAGGTGCTGAAGAAGATGAGAACAGGAACAAAGGAGCAGTGACATGCTATTACCATGTACACCACAGATATTATTTTGCTCATTAATTGCTCATTACATCCCATTAAAGTAGTTGTTGCCTCAAATTCTGCCAGTGCTCCTGCAAAAAGAAGCATACGACAAAATTGTGATTCACTAAGAGTTCCAATGAAAAGAGTTTCAACAGTTTGAGTAGTGGTGCTCTGCACCAGGCTTGGCTGAGTCCTTAGTAGGAGGGCAACTGGCAGAATCAAAGAACTTTTCAAACTTCACTCTCACCATGCAGAACAGTTTAATTCTTTCAAAGGCAAATCAAAAAGCACTTTTCAAACATCAGAGATTTAGGCCTCAGAACACCTATGGAAATAAAGTAGTAATATCATCTTATCTACTGTCCTTCCAATTGCTGGGAATACTGAGGGAAGAAAGAGGAAGAGCCAGCAGATCAATACCTGGCTCTAAGCCTGGTGTGAGCAGCAGAGTTTTGGGGTTTGTGATCAGTTCACAGGACAGCTCTGCTGACAGCACACAGGCTGCACCTGTGCCCAAGGGGAAAAGGATCTGTGCACAGGACTTGGCAGGGATCACTGCCAGAGCTTTAAACTAGACTTGAGGGGGCAGAGGGATGAAAAGAGGCTCCCTGCAGGTACAGCTGGGGGCAGCAGGCCAGCATCTGAGGGGTGATGTGCTGGTGAGGTCCCTCAGTCTGCCCCCTCAGGGGACACAGGGCATGGAAGGGCAGCAGACAGGAGGAGCTGAAAGCCATCCCACACCAGGGAAACTGTGATGGGGCCACCAAGGAAGCACAGTGGGATGACTCCCACAGCTGAGGTGCTGCGACAGACGGCCATAAACTCCTCAGCACTTCATTCTTCTCTCAGTTCTGGCAAAAAAAAGTGGCTCCTCAGCTGGGACTGCTTGCAAATCCCCTTTGACAGCATGCCCATTTGAACTTCAAACACCATTTAGCTTCAATTACATTTTTTTAGTTATAGAAAATACACTTTCAAGTAGCCTATCAGTAAGCAGTCACTCTACCATGTATATCATCATATTGTCTTACCCTTCTCCTATTCAATCTAATGGAAATTCTGAGAAACTATACAGCACAGGGTCACACTCTGATCTGAATTTAGGTCACTGTCTGTGTGGCACTAATGATGGATTCATTTATGAACTTACATATATCCTAAACACTGAGAATCTTTGGGTTCAAGTAACCTTAGAGCAAGTGAATTGAAGTTTTGCTGCGAGAGGTGGATGTGTTTGCAGGGTACATTCCACGAGACACAGCAGCTCTGAGGCAGGTGGCCCTCTGTCAACCAGGAATTATATATAGCATCCATTACTGACATGGAGAGGAATGCAAGTGAATCACCCAGCACCAGAAAAATTTATAGTAGGGAAACACCTGCCTGCCCACCTGTTTCTTTGCATTCCTTTGTGCAATTAAAATGCGAGCTTTGTTTTAAAGGGCTGTTTGCTAAAATCCATAGACTAGAGGGAAGGGCTTGTTAAATGGGATAAGAAGTAGGAAACAACTGAAAACACCAACAGCCCCCTGAATCAGTTCTGAGACACCTTTTTCTTATCCAAGACCTAAATTATTTTAAACCCTGAGGATTCTTCCGATCTGAGTTATTCTGTGAATTGTGTGGTTACTCAAAATGCAGGGGAGAACTCTGGGTGACCTTCACCTGCATTACTGAAGAAGAATCACTGTTGGTTTTTTGTTTTCCCTACAGTCATAACATTCTATAGTCATTTGGAAAAAGTGCAAAAAATACACACAGTAGGTGTAGAATTATTTTTTAAGACATGATAACTGTGCAATTTTAGAGTATTATCTCTAGCATACCAATGCTCCATTTCTGGGGCAAGGAAGCCAGAAGTCAAGAAAAATGTGAATAAACTCTTAAAACATTAAAGATTTTAAAGTCTACATATAAAAAGCATTCAGCTATTTTAAAGTGAGTGATTAGAAATTACAGATATTTTTCCTTCATCAACCTGTCATGTCAGTGTATGGGACATAGCTGTTGCTAAAAGCACTCAAATTTGGGCAGGATAATAGTTATCTGCAACTTTGCTTCAAGAATGAAAAATTATGTAAATTTGCCACCTACTATACAAGCAACAGAAGGAGAACATGCAGGCATAACAGAATCACTGCTTTTACTTTCTAATTAATCTCACAACTCTTGACTTTGGCCCTTGTTTAAATAATTACCTCTCTAACTATAAAAACGTCATCATCTCTATTTTTTATAACTGGATACTTGAACATGGGGCAGGAGGCATGGGTTCTTCTTTAAAATATGGCTACAGCAAAAGGAATCTCCACATCATTTTCTGTAGAAAAACTTACAGCCAGACACTACAAAATAGTTTAGGAGTGATAGATTTGCAAAGCTGCAGAAAATGCCAACAATATTGCATTAAATAAATCTTCCTCAACATCGATGGCCACTATCTTGCCATGAACCTGAGAACTGTGTATTTGGCACACATAATCTGAAATAAGAGATGAGCTCCTCCAGCTCTTTTCAAAGATGTTTTCTCAGTTATCAAATTCAGTATCTTTCATATGCAGGAAGCAGGGAAAGAAAAGTTTTAGAGAAAGGGAAAGCAAAGCCCCCAGTAAATCCTGCAATTGGGCAGATAAAGCCCTGTGCACTGGTTTCTCTAACAGTGAACTAGAGGTAACAGTTACAAATCTTTGTTAAATTGCTCTATAATAACCAGGGATCATTTCACACAGCACAGACACAAAACTATCTCCAGGGTAAAACAGAGCAGCAGTTTAATGAAGCACAGCCATGCACTGGAATACAATTTTGCTCCAGGAGCAAAACCAGAACAAAGCAATTTTCACTTTCCTTATTTTTGAAAGCAGTCTAAGTAGGCAAGGAGCTACTGGAGGCTTGGTCAAGACACTGGCCTTTAAAATTGCATTATTGCAGAAAAGCATATCCTTTCTACAGGATTTTCTTTGAACTTGCCCATACACTTGAAGGACCAAGACTTTCCCATACTAGCTAAAGTTTCTAGATGGACACTTTCACACTCTTACAGCCCTCATCTAAAAGGACACTGGCCACTTGGAAAATTGCACTTCTGGGAGAAAAAATGAGGGATGAGTGAAAATAAGTACAGAATTCTGCTGGCTCTGCTGGTTTGCAAACCTGGCATTTCTGTGACAAACACAGAAGAGTTCAGAGATAAATTTATTTCTGAATAAACCCAAAGTGTCCCACATTTTTCTCAGACCACACAATTGCATCCACTTTTAAAAAGAAATATAAGACTTTATCTATCTAGAAATTCCTTCTGTGCCTAGACAATATATCCTTCCCCCCATCCCCACAAAAGAAGCAGAAGTTAGCAAGGGAATTTTCCTTTGAGAACAGAGGATCACTGCTCAAGGAAAACTTGGAGGGGAGTCCATAAATCAGTGTCACTCAGCACAGTTCTCTGGCTGCTTAGTTTGTTTCCTTACAGACCTGCAGAGCCCCACCATCACAGAAAAAGCATTGGAGTCTTTTTACAAGCATTAGAAGGGAGCTCAGGTTTTATTGGCAACACTATTAGTACAAAACCAGGCAATCTTCAGCTGTTATAAACCAGTGCAGATTCACTGGCGTCAACTTAATGGTCTGATTCAGGATCACTGGAGAATCTGACCCAAAATGAAAACAAAGTAATAGTTCAAAACAGTCACACATTTCTGAGGCTGCAGAGAGTGCTTTTAGAAGTTCTGACCATTTGGAAACTTGCATATATATATATACATGTATATAAACCCCTGTAACATTTTGATCATCTAAGATTAAGACAAAACACTGTTCTAATTCCAAAATGGCACATTTATGACACAATATGCAAGAAAAAAAACTACTGTTTGAAAGGAATTAATTCAACTCAAAACATATTTTGAGCTTCTTTTTTATGAAAGCTCCTTTGGGACATATGACCAGCCCTGAAGGTTCATTTATTCATTGCTAATGAGACAGGTGGGATTACTCAGGCAGGAATCAGGGCACCAGTGATTCCAGCTCAGATCCTACTGAATATAGACAAATATTAATGGGATGTCTGAAAGGAAACAAGAGATACAGAAAAGTTTAAAATAAGTGATGAGTCAAAGAACACTAAAACAATTGTCCTAAGCACTAAAAAGCCCTCCCATCCTTCCAGCTATCAAAAGAGTTGAAAAAACATTTGTATATATGTCCTGTACCCCTGATCCTTTGCTCACTGGCAAAGGCAAGTGTTTCAAGTCTCTAGATTGGAATTCTAACACTTCAGCAATTAAAAAACACCACATAAAGGTACAAATGAGGAAGGTAAAAGGATCAAGAAGACAAAAAACAAAAGTGACTTTTTAAAAATTCTCAGGAAGACACTTTTGTTCTTGCACATTGTAGTCTCAGATCTTGTTATAGTAAATACGTAAATATATTGTAAAATTATCACCACTTGTCTTCTGCAAGCAAACAAATGAGCTCAAAGAGCTTTCACTGCTTCAGAGAAAAGGTTAGTTCACTGCAGCTAAGGGTATTTTAGCAACCAGCTTGATAAAATAGGACCTAACCAGGAGATCAAAGCAGCCAGTCAAGAGGTCCATGTATCAATCTACACTATATGACTACACTGGTTTTGGTATGAGGTGGTTTTTTTTAAAGATTGTAGGGATTGAGGACCTCAATGCCCACTAAGGAATTTAGCATATAACTACCACTGAAGCTGAAGGTACTTGTCTGCCCTTAAGCCCTTTTCTTTTTCCCTCTGAACTACCATCCCTAAAGCTTGAGCTCAACCCTGCTGCTTTACCCAGCAAAACAGAACTATTGATTTCCAGCTGTTCACATCCAAAGCCCTCAACAGCCATTCACCCTCAGTTATGTGAGGAACTCCAGTCCTCTGCTGCAGGAGAGGTACCTGTGGCACCAGCAACTTTGGCTTGGCTCCCCTGCCTTCAGTCAAGTGCACTCAGCCTGTAAACACGTTTACCAGCAATAGGAATAAGTGATGGCAGGCAAGCCAAGCCTGGCAGCAGCTACTGGAGCAATGGGCTGATGAATTGTGCTCCCTGGATAAGGAGAGGCAACTAATCCAGACAAATGATGCTTCTGAACAATTTATGTGCTGCTGCTTTGCAGATTACTGATTAGTTGAGAAGGAAGTGTCTTCCAGCAGGCCTGGGAGGGTGACATACTGCAGGCACAGCAAGCTCTTTGCACACAGGGAACGGTGCTCCCTGGGATTACACACGGGCTCAGCAGGGAGCAAATGATGTGCACAGAGCACAGGTCACACAGCCAGGAGAAGTAAGGCAATCCCAGTTAGTGGTGCCCCTGTGCTGACTGCCCAAACCTTCTCTGGTCTGCAATACCAGAGAAGTATTGCAATAGGTACCAGGACTGGCCCCTGTATTTTCCTCTGGATAACCCAGTGACACTTTTCCCACTGTAGAGTAAAACTTCTTTAGCTGCAAGAGAAAAATTAAAAATGCTGTTTTCAACAGGTGCTGCTGCTGGTTTTACCACCTTCAACTGCCTCTCAGTATCCTCCTGAAGAAACTCCTGGGGACAGTTGTTAATTCATCTTCCCATTAATTGAAAGGCTGAAGGAACTTAACACATAACGGTTTCAGCAATCCATTTTTTTTTTTACCTAAACTCACCTATTCCTTATGTTAGCTCTGAGAACTCAATGTGTTTATTCATGCTGGTTCTTAAAACTCAGCCTTTATTATGTAGCTGTGTCACTGGTATCCTGTGTAAAAATCCTTTTACCTTTGTAAGAATCGTGTAGTAACTCTGACTTACAGAAGAAAACACAACAAGTTGATTCCTGGCTTCATTTCACATCAAGAGTCATTTACATAAAGAGGATACAGTCAGAATTGTCCAAACTCTTAAACCAATGTAAATAAAATAGGATGATATGCTGGGGAAGGGGGGCAACATTCTCAAGGTTTTTGTAAGAGTCACATATTCCAGTCACGTACCCTCTTCAGCAACTCAGCTTCTCATCAAAGTCCTCTGGTTTAGGACTCATTTTTTCCATTCTTCTGGGCTGTAAGAAGGGGGCAGACCATGGATAGCACAAGTGAGGAAACCTCCCAAAGCAGACAAAAGACAGGGTCTACACACTCCAAGCACACATGTGGTTCTATGTCCCTCCAGGTGACAATGGCATTAAAGTCCAGAATATTTCAGAAATTTAAAACCTCTTTATGCCAGATATTCTGAAGAGATATTCCCAGACATTAACCTTTCATGGAACTGTCACTGTCTTCTTACTAAAATCATTGCTAGAATTTAATTTTCAGTCTTGCAGGGACAGAAACAGTCCTGGTCTAACTGGACAGAAACCATCCCACTGCTGCCAAGCTGGGGCTGTCACAGCCACAGACACCCAGCAGAACGTGGTGGAGCTCAGTGCTCAGAATGGCAATGAAAATGGAGATTTCTCAGCTCCCCTGTTTAGCTTGCTTACAGTCTATAGCATCTGAGCAACACCTGAACTCTCGATAAGACATTTAACTAAGTACTCAAAGTATCGATTTGTTTATGTCTTCTCTCACAGAAAAACAAACTTTTCCTGTGATTTATATCTCTGGGAATGGTAAGCCAAGAAATTTTGCAGACAGAAGGATTCCATTTCCTCTCACAGAAGAGGGTTTAAATTTCTACAATAGTGTACTATTTTCTGCCTTTTTTTAATCACAGTTTTTTATGCTGCCTCTACAGAACAATAGTTAAAAAATACCCCTTCCAGTTCAATTCAACCTCAGTGTGTTGCTCTGTCACAAAGATATTCCCTCTACAAGTCTTTCAGAAATATGGGTCCCAGAGTATCAAGAGATATTAAAAGGTAATATCTGAGACTGATGAAGTGAAGCAGTCATATACACATTCAGCAGATGTTCAGTCATCTCTCCCTCCACTTTTCCAGCAAAAAGATTTTAGTGCCCCTTTTGGTTTCTGCTCATGGTGGTGATAAACAGCTTAAACCAGAACTAAACACTAGAATTAAATGCAATATTTCTATCTGTTCTTAGTGCAGGTCAAAGACAGAAGATCCACTGTTGCCCATTTATTACATCGTGTTATTATAACAAGGATATAAAAGGACTGAGTCTGGTCAACATTTATCTTAAGTACACAACTGTTTTCTCAACCCTGAAAGAAGTTTTTAAAAAAGAGAAAAATAGAGAAACTCTATATACCACTTAGAGCAGAAAATACATGAATGTGGTATCTCCTTTAAAAAGTCTTTATTCTGGGCATTGTCTTTGGCTAACTCACTCTCTCCTCAGAGCATCTGTACCAAAGTACTTAAAAAGCTGGATATTCCTCAGCTTGGCTAAAGACCACATCATCATATGTAAGGAGTTCTGATCCAGGGACTGCACAATACAAAGGAAAGATGGAGTTCGTTTGACACGACAATTTTCTGTTATTGTTTTGGGATTACAACAAACCTACAGCTAAACTAATTGTGCCATGATGGTTAAGGTTGTGTCAGCACTTTCCTTGTAAACCTCTTATCCAGTGGATTTATTACTAAATAAAAAGTTTTTCAGGGGCTGAAACCTGGCATGAAAGACTGCATTTATCTTTAGAAACTCTGCAAGAGAAATTCAGCTTTTCTTAATGGAGGGAAGAAAGAAGATTGCTAACTTGGGATACATAAATTTCTACTGCTAATCTTACCAGCACTGTGCATACTCTCCATGCTTGAAAAGATACAGGGAAAATACTTTGTTGATGTAGGTTCATTTCAATTTAGAAAACAAAAATCTCATGCAAGCCACCTTTGCTTGTTATGGAGATTTTAAATTTTTTACAGCATAGGTAATGATTTTTCCCTGACTATCCAATATAGTGCCACAAACAGGCCCTAATTATACCCTCTGGTTACACAAAAGACTAAAATAACCTATGAATTACCCACCACGTGTTTATCTAAAAAAAAAAAAAAACAACCTCTTGTGCTTAGCATTTATTTCTCAGTGACAGTAATCATGGTTAGAGAGAGAGCCATCCTAAATAGAATAAAAAAAAAAAACAACAAAAAACCAAAACCAAAAACCAAAACACTTGTTATACGGCAACAATGACAAAAAGAATGAAGTCAAGAGAAAATTGCTGAATTAGACTGGGAAATCTTGTGAGGCATTTACACTAATTTAACATTCCAGGGAATCTGGGATGGCCCAAAGCAGTGGCCTGGCTCCCGTTGGGAGCTCCTCAGGTACTTGACAGTAATACTGAATTGGATCCCATACAAACCTCACATGAACATTTGATCTGCAAATAGACTCAAAACATCTGAGATTCAAACGCTCCCTACACCAGTGACCTCAAATTTAGCTGTATTTTGTCTTATTTTACAGACACCTATTGCCAGCCCTGCCAACTCACAGGGGATGAAACAGCCACACTGACTTTTCTCTCATACTCCCCATCACAAACAGCAAAGGTCTGAGTCTCAACGAGGCCCTTCTGCAAATTCACTTTCTTTAAGAAACACACAGAAAATGAGAGTTTTCTCAGTATTGCTCCTCCTGGACTCCTGTGCAGGTACAGTACTTTCCAGGCAGTTCAGAGGTGCAATAGAAAACCAGTACATTGTTCTGCACTGAAACTCAGGAGGCAGATTCTGGCATCAGTAGTCAAAAAACCTCTGGTTAGCTCTTCTGCAGCTGTAGCACTTGTGTGTGCCAAAAAGAGTAAAAATAAAATAAATAAATTTTAAAAAAAGCTTCTTGAATCAATAATTCAGCAGATACAAACAAACAAAAAGATCTGAAGTGCAGGAGTTCAGTTTTAATAAAGACACTCCTTTTAAAGAGCAGTTTAATGGAGACTACAACCCTTAAAATGGTTCAGCAAAGGCTTTACACAGCCCTTTCTCCTTCAGTGAAATTCCTTTCTAAAAGTTTTATTCTTGTTGAACTAGATAAAGCCTTGGCTGCCTTCTTTCCACCTTTTTTCTCCTCTCCGTATTTCTTTGCTGTAACACACATTTCAGACAACAGAAAACATATTAAAGAGGGACAACAGAGCAGCAATCACTACCTGAGCACTGCTTCATGTCAAAGTGATGTTACAGAGTCAGACAGTGCCTGTTCTCCTGAGTAAATGAGTGGATGCAGGCCACCCCACACAGGAGATTAACATTCTTCATCAAGTGGAAAAAGCCTCAAACGAGGCAGACACAGTGCCATCAAAACAAACAGGCATTATTTTTGCTTCAGGATGGCATGTCAGGATGTGTAAGGCCCTTCCACCTCAGAGGGCACTCAACCTTCCCAGTTAGGACACATGTGTTCGAGGCTTCCTTCAAATGCAGCGTTTCCTCAGCCTCGTTCACCTGCCTGCTGAGGCTCCTTTCCATTCCCTGCCCTTTTGCTGCTCAGCATCTGCTCCCTGCACTGAATTAAGTTTAAGCCAGTGAGTCTGCTCAGCCAAGCTTGGCTCTGATTCTCAGAAACAGCTCTTGGGTTGTACCCTCATGCATTTATTTCAAAGTTTGTGTTCACATGCACACACAGCTTAAAATTTAAAAAAAACCCCACAATTACAAATTTCTGTTCATGTCAAGCAGTGGCATATCACACAAAATTCTCCCTTTATTGTCAGAATTGTTTTTCTTCATTTAACTGACTTACACTATGAAGTTAAGTTTGCATAGGAAAAAATAAACACTCATTTTACTGCAGAGAATAAAATGACAAATTATTCTGAGATTTTTTCCTCTTCATCTTTTGTAACTACATTAATTCAGTCCCATATTAAGTAAGCATTGCTTCTGCAGCATACTGCCTTGCAACAAAGGATACTATAATCAGAATAATGTTGTTCATAATGAACATAGAAGAATTCTCAAATGGTCCCAGCACTGGGCCATCAACATCCATAGACTTCTGCTGGATGTTGGAATCCAAGTCCTCAGTCATCTACCAACAGGAATCCTATTCAGAGCCACCAACATTGAGAAATCATTTTACTGGTACCATTTAGAAATATGGCATGAATTTATGTGGCCTGAGAGCTTCTATTCAAAGAGGAAGTAAAAACAGTTAAATTAAAAAATGATGTTTGAAATGCACGTTATAAATACAAGAAAATAGTGGGAGACTGACATGACTTAGCCATGTGCATATATTGTAAAGATTTGCATATACAGGACCACACTGCACAGCATTCCCAATGACTAACTCCCCTGCATTTTCTTTATACCCTCTACCTCTCCAAGCATCTCTGAATAGCTGTCATTTTGTACTCAAAATCTTGCCCTAAGAGGTACAGCTTCTCTATAACTTCAAAAGCACACCATTTGAATATAACAGAGACTGGACAGGGAGGGTGCAGGAAGAAGTGGGCTTTGCAGTGCTTATTGCAGGAGGATTATACACACAAACAGGTTCCAAAAGCTTTGGGAGGCAAAACATATCTTATAAAATTCTTTCCTGGGAAATGGAAAATACAGCATCTCTAACACATGTGCAAGGTCTCCAAAACAGTAAGAGATAAACAGTTGTTAATTCCCATCATAAAATTTCCCAGAGTTCCCACAATCACAAACTGCTTAAAAAGGGAGCAGGAGAAGTGAGGTCCCAGCCCTGAGTGGGACAAAGGAGGCACAGGCAGCACCTGAGCAGGGAGAGCAGAGCTGTCCAGGGACAGGAGCCAGGGCCAGGGACAGCCCAGAGGCTGCCACCACGTCCTTACCAATGCAGCAGGTCAGGGTCAAGCCAGGATGAGCAAGAGAAATGGTCCAGAACAGGCATCTCACAAGTAAAACCAGGGAGGTCTCCAACACAACTTGCCAGCAGCCTTCCCACAGCAACCTGGTCCAAGGGGACACAGCTGCCCCCCATCAAACTGGCCTTAAATACAGGCAGCCAAAGCCTGAGGAGTGGGAGGGGTTTGGATCTGAGGCCTGGAACCTACTAATTGAAAGCAGGTGTGTTACAGAACGCAATTTAAGTTGGCAGCACCAAGTCCTTGACTATTACTACATCTTCTTACCTGGTTCTTCATTAGCTTGAGCTTATGGAACATGACAAATTTTGAAATGCTTTTACAGCACTGAGAACACCAAAGTGTCTGATAAGATGCAGAGAGTTGTGAAGCCACAAGCACAGAGGCTCTGAAGATCATGAGGAACTGATTGGAGCTGCACAATTTAAAATGCCATTAGATTTTTTTGGACAGTTCTTTCTGATCTGACATAGTGCATCTTAGAGACACATCCATAATGGAGAAAATGTGTGAATTATATATATGTGTGAATTATATACACACAGACCACCCTACACATATAGACTGTAGAGCACCCAGTTTTCTCTTGCTGCTATAGCATTAAATGTATAACATTAAAAGAATTTTTGTCTTTTAGTTTGTATTGGTTTGCTAGGGGTATAGAAAAATCTCTTGCTGACAAGAGACATCAGTTTGGTGTCCTGAAACATTGGTCTGATGTGGTAAAGGTGTGGGGAACATGGATAGCACTTACAGTATGTTTGTTCTGCCACCAGAACTTCAGTTAGAAAACAAAACACCCTTCTTGAATTAGAGTGGATGCTTATTACTGAGTTACAACCTTTGTATCCAGTGTGCAAGGTTATTACTGCTATAGGGTAATAAATCTGCTGGGGCTCAGTGAAGAACTGGAATTGCAGTTACAATCATTCCCTTCCCCTCTGCTTGTGCTGCAAACCACAATTCATCCACATAGTTTAAATGTGAGCAAGAGAACGTTGAGATAATATTTCACACATTTTCAAGAAGGGAGATACAGATGTTCTCCCCGTGCAGCTGAATTTGCCAGGACTAATGATAGAGAGGGAACACTTTGCTGTACTGTGCCTTTGGATTTGTGCTCTGGTGAAAATAAATCTTTCTTTTTGTCCATGCCACGGTCTCACACGATGTTACTTTACGCTGGAAGCATTTGTACTGTGCTAACTACCTTAAAAAGTCACCCAGAGTTATTAAGTGCTCATTTAAACTAACATTTGTGATCTGCCAAACTACTTAACAGCACACAGTAAGAAGTTTTAAGCCATTAACAAGCTTGCAGTTATATATAATAGGGAGGATGGGTTTAAATAAAAATCACTTTCAAGCAGGGGAATGATTAATCATTGCTGTTCTCTCCTTCGTTTGTATTCTTAGCAAAAGTTGTCAACCTTTGTCCCAGCATTAATGGTGAGTTTTATGTGACTGTTCGTGGTATTCTTAAACTTGATTAATTAGCAAGGCCACATTTTATTTGAAAGTGCAGAATGGAGTCACATTTTCATTCAGTTCCCTAGGGAACTAATTATAAGGTCTGCTCCACATACATCACAACAATATCTCCTATATGGCACAAGTAATTATTTAGATACTGTAAATATCCTTCCAAATACTTAAAACAGAACTGCTTCAGCTACTTTAAAGTTTCATCAGAAACTGGTGCTAGCCTCTGCTGGGAAGTTCCAAGTATTCCCTACTCAGGAAAAACAGCAGGTACTCAGCATCATGAGAATGTAAACTCTCCAATGGGAATTTATCACATTTGTCTCTGAACCAGTAAAAAGGAAAAAAATGGAGAGAAAGAGAACATAGTTAAGATTACACAGCCTTTCAAAAAAAAAAGAACATAAATGTTTAACAACCAAATGATGTTGTTTTTTCTCCCTTAGCTCCAGGGCAGCAATCAATTCTTTCTATTCTCCACCCCCAGTACACTGGAAAGTGGCAGTTTTGCTACACTAAAAGTCAGAGTAGAATATGCAAAAGCCCATCTTTAAAAACAGAAAAATCCTTCTCTCCCATCTTGCCCGAGTCTTGGGGCAGTGGGTAGGAGGCTAAGGAGTGGCAATGGCTCTGACTAGTCATGTTCCAGTAGCTTTAGGCACGGAATCCCATCACAGCAGAGGTACAAAGACATCGAAAGAAGTTTTGCATAGCAGCACTTAACAGTCTAAAAAGATTAGACAGTGTGTGGGAGAAAGAAACCATTAATTTGTACCTGGGAAAACGACACAGAGAAGTTTCCCTCAGTAGCACAAGACTTCTCTGTAACTCTGCACCAGAGCTGCAAAATCAAGTGCCACAAAACTCAGCACACACAGGCACAAGGAGCACTCACTGCCTGGGGAAGGGGCACAGTGCCTGCAGAGGAGCTGAGGAGCTGCACCAAACATCACTTCACTGTTCTTTGGCTTGTGGAATTCTCAACTTGCTTCCACTGTGCTCTGCTTCTCAGGATTTGCCCCCAAAGGCAAATTTTAGGGGGGAAAAAAGCTATTTGATTGGCTCCAAAGCTCTTCTAAATTGGATGATACAGTGAGCATCAGGCAGCAGAACAGCTTCCATAGCAACACACACTCTCTGTGCTTGGTTATTTCTGGGGCATCTGTCACTGACTCTGCTCCCTGCAAACAGTTGCAGAGAGAAGGTTCCTTGCAGACCTGTAAACAGCCCACGTTAGTGCACAATTGTATCTGGATTATTGTCAGAGTGCCCCTTGTGAGGCAGCAGCAGCAGCAAACTGCTCTTCCAAATCGATTATAATACACATTTATATTTCCCAGCATCTCCCAAACAAGGACTTCAGAGCAGTCTACAAATAGGCTTCAGAGCAGTCTACAAAACACCCTGAAGAGCCTACAATTATAGATTAAATTTTCTGAAGCCAGAAAGATTAATTATACAAGACCATGCTGCCTAGAATTACACACCAGCTTTGTTGAAGCAGAAGACAAGTCCTTCCACATAGGAAAACAGTGTTAAATATTTCCAAAATCTTCCCCAAATCCACTTTTTCTGAAGGAGTATCATGTAGGTGTAAGTATTAATTTATCTCACCTTCACTGTATAGCAAAACAAACAGTATAACTTGAAGTCCAACATATATGTCAAATGACAAAAACTTGTGCCACTATAATGCTTTAGTTAAAATTACTGTATTTAGACTTTGAAAATTTTCTTGTATTAGCTCACAAGTTACACAGCATCAGTAGCTCTCCTTATTTTCATCACCTTGGAAACACCACATGCAGGAAAACAAATACCAGAAAAATAAATATGGATTTGTTATTTGTAATTCAATAAATTTTTAATCCTGAATCTTCTGTTTTATATTCTTAAAGAATTTCACAACAGTAGAGGCATTTTTTTATCCAATAAATCTCTTCTGTAGCTGAGTAATAACAATTGTGACCATGATTTTGAAGATTTTGAGTATAGATAAATAAATAATGAGGTCTGATGAGCATGCACCATTTCCCTCCACAATAAAATCAGAGGTCTTCTGAAAAAAAGATGGATTGCATTTTAATTTTAAACACTGGTAATGTTTAAAATGTCTGAAATGGACATACAGCAGAAAACACCAGTTACAACTGTTCTAAATAAGAGCTCTCAGACGTGTCAGCAGCTACTGAAATCAGTAACAATTAACACTATAATTCACAGGAGAAAAAATGTAACTGATGTTCTCTTGCCAGTTAATATTCTGCTAAAATAGACAGACTGAGAAGCTGTATTATAAGTAGTTTGGTCTGGTTTTTAGTAAACAACACTGAACAGTCACCAAGTGTACACATCAAGCACACAGTTAGTAGTTTAAATGTTTTTGTCTTTGGGGTATTTTCTAGTCCACTGTCATATTCACTGAAAAATGAGTCAGTAGAGAAGATACCAAATGTTCTGCATCGGATATAATAAATATATTAGCAAAGAAGAAGACAAAAAGGAATTTAAAAACACTTAATCTGAAAAAGAAGAAAACTCAGTTTTTTTCTTACCCACTCTGTTCAAAACAGCCAGTGTGTGTTGACCTTCCAGGCATGCAGCAAACTTTATTTAGTTTTATTGGCATTTGGAAAATGCCAGAACTTGATGAGACTTGCAGACAGCAAAACTTTGTTGGACTCTTTACCAATGTTTCCTATTGCAATGGGTTTGATTTTTTGCTCTTGCTTATGCTGGGGTTGCTCATGGTCTTGGAAACAGTGTTCAGGGTTCAGCAAAAGGGAGAACACCTCCAGAATTCAAGAGAGTAGAGGAGACCCAGTATGAGGACCAGTGTGTCAGGGAGAGAGACACTTAAAACAGGTCAGAAAAGTCTCAGAATGGTACAGACTGTGAGCAAAGTGCCCCAGTTCACACTCTTTGCTATCAACAGTGACTAATGAAATCAGCACCACAATGCAAGGCTCACCTCACCCAGACTGCTGGCCAAAGGAAACCACTGCTTGCTGCTGCTTCAGGAGCTCCAGCAGCAAAGGCTTTTTGCAATGGTTCTGTTCTCAAACACACAGTAAATGGAAATATGTACTCCATCGAATCTGAGTGGTTAAAAGGGAACTCCTTTTTAGATATTAGAAAATATAAGCAAAGATATCTTTGGGGGGGGGAAGGTAACGAAAGCCGCGCCCCTGTACAACCGTGTGTCAGATCTGTTGGCCTCATGCATCCCAGAACTGTCCAAGGCACGTGCTCCAGAAGGTTTTCCACAGGACCCAATTTCCAAAGGGTGTCTGAGGCGTGAGGTCACACCAGGAATAATAACACCAAAGGCTGTATTACAGTTCACTCACCATGTCAGCACCATCCAACCTGAGCACTGACAAAACTGAGGTAGAAAACACCTCTGCTGAGGTCATTGGAGTGTTGCAGGAGGAGAACCAGCAGCACTGCCCAAACTCAGCCCAGGTTCTACTCGTGTCTGTGTGAGGGAGCCCTTCACTTACCCTGAGAACCTGCACGGTGCAGAGCTGAACAAGTGGGGCCATCAGCTTCTGAGAGGCAGTAAAACCTGCACCTTCTGGCTGAGCCTGAGCCCTTACCTGCAATCACAAAGAATTGTTAACTGGGATAACAAGGAATTATTGCTATTATCTCCCCTGTTTGTAAACCGAGCCAGACAATATTGCACAACCAGCTCTAAGCTCACAGCAATCATCCAGAGTCAGTTAGAGAACTACCACAGAACTGTGGCAAGTGCAAGAAAACCATGCCAGTCATCCTTCAACCATAATATATATAATAGATAACCATAGAAGATTTGAGAGGCTACATCAGTATGTAATAGCTGTTGTAACTCACTCATTTCTATTGGGAAGAAATTTCTTATTTTTATTTCTCCTTTACCAGAAACAAACTTTGCTGTTCCCTGTGCAGAAGGGTTGGCCTCTCTGTGACCCCACAGAGAACTGAGTAAGGAGTGCCCCTGTTGCTGGGGTCTGTCCATGTGCCTCTGCCCAGCACACTGGGGGTAAGTGGAGCATGGAGCCCATCCCAGGAGAGGGGCAGGGGCAGGGCAGCACTTCAGCTGAGCTCCAGCATCACACGGATCCACAGCAGAATCCAACAGGAGCTGACTCAGGTCAAAAATACTAAGATAGCACCAGATAGCAGATCAGAAGCATTCTGTTCCTTTGGGAAGAAAACATGCAGCTCTTCCAAATGCCTACCAGTCACTTTAACATTGAAATGTTTCTTCTCTTTCAAAATCCGGCGTGCAATTCTTAAGATTAGGCCAGAGATAGGAAACATCATTTCAGCAACCAAAAGATGATGCTTTCATAGAAAGACAAATATTCTTAATAAAATCATGCCCAACACCTTTATGCAATCAGTTACCAGTTCAAAGCCAAGACAAAGTGTAAGTACAATAACTAAACATTTTAAAATATAACATAAACCCATAAGTGTAATGAAAAGAATACTGCCACCTCCTTATTTCAGTTGAAAGTCAGAAATAGAGTAACACACCTACAAAACTGCAGACATAAGTCCTGGTGCAAGATTGACTGGTGAAAATAAAGAAACATATTTAGGTGCTACTCAATGACAGAGATAATAATTGCTCTGTATCATTCTTCATAATCAACTGCAAAGAGACTAAAACCATCAGGAAACAAAAACAGCAAAGGAGAAACTCTGCCCCAAATGATATAACAACACTTCAAACTGTACTGTTACATTTTTGTTTCTGTAACTTCTGTAACCCCCTTTGATTTGGAAGCATTATCCACATAGGAACAGAGGAGTTCAAATGGCAACATTTAGAGAACATAAAACCAAAGACAGATCAAGTTCTATGAATTCAGGACTTGGGTCACCAGCACAAAATGGAAGCAGCAGCAAATGTCATCAATAACCAAAACATTGTCAGGGAAACAATAAAACTGAGAAAGGACAACCTTAAACCAACTTTCAAAGAAATTTCATATTACCAGATTGCAAACATGAAAAGGTTTTTTCCTCTAGTTAACTTGAACTGAGACAGATGAAGGGGAATGACTGGAACTGAAAAAAAAAAGATCCAGAGTTCAGAGAGAGTTATTGAAGCTGCTGCAGACTCAGCTGGAGTCTGGAAAAAGAAAGAGACATTCCATATAATTGGGAAATTAGATTCAGAAACAAGAGCATTTGTTTCTAAACAAGTATTTCTACAGAGAAAGAAGCAGGAAAAGGAAAAAGCATAAGGAAGATTGACATTTTCTTTGTTACTTTGAGAAATGAAAACTTCAGTAAAACATCACTTAGAACCTTCTAGTAAAGCTTTCCAGAAATAATCAGTGATTCTCAGTGCCCAACTAGATATAAGGTCCCTGCTACTTATAAAGTTTCATCACCCTAAGTAAACATTTGCTGCTATACAATGGTTTTGTAGATATACAGGCAATCCATAGTCTCCAGGAGTGATGTTTGCTTTTCCAGACCAAAAATCCAGCTGTAAAATAATTCTACATCTATGAATGAGAGACAAGAATAACTACAACTTTGCCCTGCTTATTTGAAGAACCAGTGAACTTAATGACCTTGCTAGTGAAGATAATTAGTCAGATATATCATGTAATTTATAATATCTCCATCTAGAAAATAAAGTCCTCCCAAACACACACCTAATCAGGGACTAACATATTGTAGCAGAGTCTGTAAGTGATGCTACACTGTCACTGCTCAGGCTCTCAGCATGGCCACAGAGGAGCAGCTGTGGAGCTCCAACCATCCTCTGTGTTGGAAGGGCCTGGTGCTGGTGCCTTTCTCACTGTGCTTCAGCTGTACTTCAACAGACAATGGAATATTTCTGTGCTGTGACAGCAGACAGAACCTGCCAGTAATTAAAAGAAACATTCCTATAACCCTTACAAATCTTCAGATGACCAATATGTCTAAAAGTATTTTACAAAGGAAATATTCAGAGTAGGAATGAAGGAAAGCCGAAAAGAAGCTCACATTGTGATCTCACATTGCAGGGCATGGGTTGTGTGTTCCCCTCATTTTTGAGCATCCACAGAAAAAACTCCTGAGACCAAGTGGCAGAAGATTAAAAAGTCACCTTGAAAGGAGATTTTTGACACCACTGCAACAGAAAGAAAAAAAAACCTGCAGTTTTTAACATGATCTCTGGTTTAATATTTCACTTCTGCAATGTTCTGCTTCACTACTACTGAGTGACAGAAAAGGAAGTAACAAAAAGTCTTTTTGGCATCCATATCTTGATTTTTTTCTGTATATTGTAAGAAGAAATGACAGAGCCGATAATTAAAAATATTACAATTAAGTCCTGCAGTCACCAGATGTACAGCTGAAAAGAGAAGTGGGATCAATTCTGAAAACCACGTCACAGTTAAAGAGAAATTAAAACTGGTGAATAAATAGAGGAAACCATTAGAAAAAAAATGTAGCCTCTTCTGCTAGACTGGAGGTGAGGAGGGTGGAAAAGAGGCAATATCATATTGTTTGAATAATCTAATTCTTTGTTATGCACTTTTCCATGAACATTTTTAATGTAGGCTTCATGCAGGTTTAATGCAGGCTGTGATATAACAACAAATAATCAATTTTCTATTCCTCCTATCCCCAATTAAAAATTATAATAGTTGGAAATACATGGAATCAGAATCATTGATCCTGACTGGGACACCCAAGTTTGACAACAGCCACCTTATGCAACCAGCCACGGGATGTGTTTGCTGATTGTGGATACATGGAACCTTCCAAAGAAACAAAGAGGTGAGTGGAGACACCAGACATGGGTTGGATTTTTGTTGGTTTTGCTACTGAGCAATAAATAAAATTCTGAGTACCCTCCATGAGGTAGTTACCACACAGTTATTTCAGTGGCTGCAAATGCATACACAGGCAGAGAGCATCAGCCTCTCCCTTCTCAAGCATAAAAGTGAATGAGACCTTCCCCAGCAAGCCACTCCTCTCCTCTTATTTCATTTATTTCTTCATGTATGTTGAATTTTGGGTTGTTGTTTTGCAGTTATTTTTCTGAATTCTAGACCCTTAAAAAAACCACAGTTGGTAAAAAAGCACAAGCTTAAGACAGCTTGTATCAACTTCCTACACCATCCTTTGGGCTGTTCTCATATATATATATTCTCATATATTCCAAAAATATATTCATTGTCTTTTTTTCTCAGTTATTTATATCATATATTTAATTCATAAATTATGAACAAGTCATCTTTGATAGGTAGAAACAGACAACTTCCACCAACTGAAAGGAGAGAAAGATCAGTTCAGAATAGGGTATTAAAAAAAGAAGAAGCTGACTAACTTACAATGTGTATTCTTCACAGTCAGAAGAAAATTGAAAATCCACATGAAAGACACCTGGAAAGATTCTACTATAATTTTTTTCCACCTGACAACATAATTTCAAATGCACGTAAAGCTATTAAAAATTTGAAGGAGAACTTGTTTGAATATGATTAGAGGAAAGGACTTCAGCATGAGGCAAACAAATATAAAAGTACAATTCCAATCTGGTCATGAAAATGCCTCAGGCTGGAGGAAATGTGAGGAGAAGTCCTGCTCTGCCAGGAGCACAGGAATTCCCACCACTCACTCCTCAGCCCTGCCCTGCAAGCACTGCCCACACTCCCCCATCCCACCTGCTGCTCTCACACTCACTCACCAACTTCAATGGACTGTCTGCACACTCCAAGAGATAATCACCTCCATAAATCAAGACAAAGAAATTCCCACATAGTAGTTATATACATTTTATAATGCCAAATCTCTTACAGACACAAGTTGGAAGGAGGATTTTTTGTGGGAAATGAGGGCTTTCAGACAAAACAATTTAGAAACGAAAACAAAGGTAAGGATACAAACCAAATCCAAATCCTCAGTGATTCAGTTCTTTAAGTGTTTGGAATCTTGATTTTAGAAAGATATCAACATTAAATAAAACCATAAAAATGTTTGAAACTTCTAAAACATCTTCATGGTCTAGTTGTCACTATTTACTATCCCACCCTCTCCCATCATGCAAACACTAATTGCCTCGGCAGTGGATATTTTGGGACACACCAGCAGGTGCATCCCAGCTCAGACAGGGTTACCTGTCCTGAGACCCGGAATTGCCCACAGAAGAGGAAGTGTTTCACACCCACACTGAGTCCAAAGCATTCCCCACGTGACACCACTGCAAGTCTTTCATCGCTGAAAACCATTGGGGGATTTCCAAAGAGTAAGAACATTCCATGTTTTCAAGCCATGAAAGCGTTTCTCCTTGACTAGAGTGGGACAAAGGATCAGGTCAGAGCAGTTCAAACTGATGCCTGCTGTATTTTGGAGCCTTTCTTTAAATCACAGTTAAATTGCAGAGCAGAGGGAAATGCAGCACACAACTATCCAAGGATGGAGAACTAAAATGCCCCCATTTTTGCAGCACTAAAGTGCCACCAGGAAGAAGCCATCCTGCCTAAATACAGATCTTTGAGAAATTAGAAGCAAAACGGACTTACTTCGGTTTTTATTTTAAAGGAAGGTAAGGAAAATACACCAAACCAGTAGTCACATTTTCTTTAGCAAAGGCTTCCTTTGTCATTTATCTTATTCTGAAGTCAGTGAAGAACTGTAGAGGCTGCTGTGAACTACAGCCAAGCAGAGCAGAGGGAGCAGAGAGCAAAGGGAAGGCTGCTGGCTGCCGAGCAGATGGAGCCATTAACTGCACTGGGGGAATGCAGGCAAAGCAAGGCAGGAGAACTAGCAGGGAGCATGGCTTTCAAGGGCATTTCACAGCAAACTTGGCTTTTTTGGCCTTTTGTCTGTATTTCTAAACTGATATTTTACTGTAGTTCCTTTCTGTTGCCTGTTGCCTCTTCTGCTATTGTAAATCCTCACCTTACTGTTGCAACCCTGGAAAAAGGGCTTATTTCTGAGCTACAAGGAAATGGAAAACCTTCCAGGTTTCTGGGCAAGGGTTCAAAATTATATTAAATATTTTAATAATAAGACCTTTGAATTGAAGTGGTTCCCATGTTGCTGTCAGTCAAGACCCTGATTTGTCTGACCATCTGCTTATTTCCCTGGTCTTACTGTCATACATGATCAAACAAAACCCATGATCTTTTGAGACACTGTGTGCAACTCCTGCTACTTTCACTCTAGAGTTATGAAGACTGTATGTTTTGGAGATGGACAAAAATGTGTCTTAAAATTGTTAACTGAGCAAACATGAAAACTCACAAATACAGTATTTCATACATGTATTCTGGCAATTTTTAAAAATTCTTACAAAATTAGTATATAAACAACTGCCCAGAATACAGCTCACGATGTATCTCAACATTTTCCAGCCAACCAGAAAGATGTAAAAACTTCCCAAATACAACCAGTCAGCTTCTTGAACGGCAATCAAAAGTTTAGCCTGGTTTTACAACCATAAGAAACTTCTGCAGAAGAGTAGTTCATAGCACAACTTGTGTTGGGCAATTTTTCAGCAGACTTTGTGAACAAAATTTTGAAGTCGTGCAACAATTCATCAAAGCAGATGCTGCACTGGGAAGCAGAATGCTTGGATCCTATTTCTAGGGCTAGGCAGACCTCAGATAAATCATTAACCTCTTTCCTCTCATGCCCATCATCTGTTTTGCTGCCACAATTGCAGTAATCACGTTTCTGCAGTGCCAACGGACCTTCCAAACTGCCCAGAGTGCAGATTTTCCAGTTTGACATTAATTGTAGCAGTAAACCAGGCATCAAGTGTTGATGCAAAGGCAAAAATGTGCAGCTGCCTGGCCATCAAAAAGCAATCTGAGGGTAAGCAATATATTTCACTTACTCTGTTGCAAGCTTTAGTGAGATAATCCTTTCTTATTGCCTGCACATACACAAGATGCAACACAGAATAATCTTTCATCTTATGGCATTTACATGCTCCTTAATTCAGAAAGTTCCAAGTTTTCCAAATCCCTTTTTGCTATGTCAGTTTTACTGTGTGAAACAATGGAAATTATAGTCTGATATAGAAATGATGCCTACTGAAGAGATAAAATATTCTTTATTAAAAAATCAGAATTATATGAGCCTTGTCTATTATTTTCTAATTAACTGTCAAAGCAACAACCAAAAAAAACATCTCAAGAGACATCTGAGATCATGAAGCTGAAGTGGTGAGAACAGGCAATGCCTCACAAGGTACAAGGACAGGTTTTGTCAGCGTCTGGTTTTCCTCTTATCAGAGGTTGAAATGAAATATGAGATCTATCAAGAAGGGAAATACTGTCCAAATAAATAAATTCCAAAGTTGGCAGGTTATCACACCTGAGAAACTGTCTCACACACAAAAATCATCATATACAAGGAATAGAGAACTTTGTATTAAAAAAAAAGGTGACATTTTTTAATTTGGAAAAGAACCCTCCAAATAATGGTATAGATGGCAGCTTGTAATATGTTGGCAGATACTATAGGGCTTTTTTTTGTAATTAACATAAGATGTGCCATTCTCCTGCCTGGGAAGAACCAATCAGAACAACTCACAAAGCCTTTCATAAACCTCTGGTGTTTGCCATCAACTTTTCTGAGGTTCCTCAGACCCAAGTGCTTGTTTTCCAGAGAGCAGATGCTTGTGACACATTGTGGAGTGTATTTACAAGTGACTATAGGGTTAGATAACAAATATGCACGTATTTGTCATCACACGAGAGAAAATAAATGCACTGGTTCTCTAGGACAGGCATTTCAGCTTGCCTGGGAACAGGGAAAAGACTTCAGTTGACAGAAGTGCCCAGGGCAGGACTGGATCCCACTGAGGTATCCCCAGTGCAGTGGCAGAAAGGCAAACACACCTGCAATCCTTGCTCACAGCAAACTGAGCTCTCTGGGAAACTCTGATCATGGGAAGGTACAATGAAAGGCAAAGTCAAAGAGAGTTGTAAAGGGCAGGAGCTGGCTACAGCCTGGCTTCTTGGATGTGCACCCCTCCTCCAAGCTGGCAAGGGAATTTTTCTCCCAATATGGTGCACCACATGCATGTTCTTCACTGCTGTAGCTGCCTGGAATAGCTCAGGACACAGTAACATACGGGGCATTGGCAAAGAAAAAGAGGAAAGAGGTCACATTCACAGGAATTCCAAACTATCTTAATTTCTGCTTAAAATGCTTCAATCTATATTCCTGGAACTGATCCTGCTAATGAGAGAAGAAAAAGGCAGCATACCAGCCACTTCTTATTTTTTAAATAACTCTTTTTGACATGTCACAAAGTATTGCCCTTTATCACAGCAGACAGCACAAGGATTTTGTCCTTTCAAATGATGTTGGCAGGGAAACATAAATTTAAGAAGCTGATATCACCTCCTAGCGAAAGGTTTCCCCATTACTTAGCCAGTTAACTACTGAATTCTAATTTCCTAATACAAGCTGCTAAGATATTGTATAACATTCAAGCACACATGACACTGGTAATACGTATTAGCTAAAACTACCTATTTTCTTCCTTTTTTATGAAAAATTGTTTATTTTCTTAATGAAAATAAAAGAGTATTATCATGACTGAAAGAATAATGTAATCTGAGCAGTTTAGATCAAAATATACAACACTTAAACAGTGTTATGGCTATCCACAATTCAGGTATTACAGCAACTGAAACTTTTGTTTTTCACTGATCATCATTCTGCAAGGGAAACTGCACAAAGAGAAGGTGGCTCCCTGGAGGATTTCCTCATTTCTACAGAGAGCTGATATCTTTCTTTGAGAATAATGTGAATACCACAAAAAGTTCATTTGAAAGAAATTTAGAAATTAAGTTGACACCAGTGTCTGGGAAACTGATGTTTCCTGCACTGTGCATGACACACCAGGGGAGTTCAGGGGCATAAAATGCCAGTCAAACACACCTCAAGGCTACTTCCCATTTCAAGCCTATATTCTTGTATAGCTTCTCGTTATTATTATTAAGGTGCTGAAGCATCCCAAAATGCAGTAAATGTGCTGCAAACCAGTAAAATAACAAAGGCTGCCAGAGCAGCTAAGTCAGGACTGCCAGGTTCTGTGGAGGACTGTGCCCTTCACAGCCTCCTGTAAGGAGACAGAGATTGCCGTCCAGTGAAGCAGCTGCTCCATTATCTGGTTGTTTCTTTTTCCCAAACCTGCTACAATTATGAGCACTTTACGAATTTCCAAATGATCTGCATTCGAATGTTATCAGAATAGAATACTGATGACAAAAGGAATTTTGAAACAAAATCACATCACAGTTAATCCCAAAGTACAAACACATTCCTGAGTATCTCAGTTCTTGAGCAAATTCATGTCTTGTTCTAAACATCCTTTAATGCAGCTTCTACACTACAATGTTTCATACGAGAAGGTATTCTGATGCAGAAGGGTTGAAAATCCTGTTTATCAGTCTACCTGTTCCATCAGCTTCTGTTCTGATACTCTGCAGAGCCCCAAGTTCCAAAGCATAGTAAGGAGTGAATAAGTTTAGAAACAACCAAGCCCACACTGCTGTAAAGAGAGGAACCTAAAACCAGGCAAGATGGACTTTCAAAACCAAGGGGTACGTGGATATGGAAGAACATGACTTACCCTTCACTCAGCTGAAACAAAAGAGACTGAACCAAAATTAACTCTGTCAGCTCAACATGTGAGAACAAAGGACTCTGCAGTCGATTTAGGAGCCCTGGTGTAAAGACAACAGGAACTCAATACAGCCCCGATGTTTGAATGAGCTCGAGGGTTTGCATTATCCATTGCTGTTCAAAGGGTTTTCCACGTTACTCTTTGATGATTGAACTATCAATAACCAAAACACACAAGCAACCAAAAAACCCCTGAATGCTGTTCCTTCCCATTATCTCCACATAAGAATCCCCTGCTGTTGCCCCAGCACACACCCCAGTGCCACTGCAGAAGCCAGTTTTCAGAGCTCCAGTCACACTCCTCAACTGGCAGCAGGACTCCAGCACTGTAAGAGAAAGGGATAATGTTGCAGAAGTTAGAACACGTCACAAAAGAGATTTAGCTTTGGCATTCATGAATGTTTCTGATTTTCTGCTTCCCCACCCCCTAATTTCTCACCAGGAAAGAACATCAGTAGTGACCATCACTGCAATTTCTTTCAACATGTGAGGAAAATATTCTTTCTAGCACAAATAGATAGTAATGATATTTTTACTCTATAAAATCATAAAATTCAAGCATCTCCTTTATGAATTTTCATCATATTTAAAGAACTGAAAGTCGCAGGAAAATGTGCGTGATAGAATCAGAAAAAAATTAGAATATTATTTGTGATAGGATGGAATAAGGAGCATTGCACGTGCTTTGGTGTAACTGCAAACATTTTTAGCAATAGTATTTATAAAGTAAGACAAAAACAGAGCTTCTAGAGCCAGCATTTAAGAAAAGCTCACAATTGCAGAAATGAAGAAACAATCAATTATTCCATTTTCTGAAGTAGTGGAAATATCAAACCAACCTAGCAGCTTGTGGTTTTAATTCTTCATGTCAGAATTCAGAACCATAGAGAAAACAATTTGCTATTTGTTGACTTAAAATAATTGAGATTTTTTTTCTTCTAGAATCTGTGAAACAGACTCTATTCACCTGCTTTGTTCCTGATGCCCATTTTAGGGTGGCACAATTTAAAAATGCATCCCTCGCTGACAAATTCCTTCATGCTGCCAAGGAAGAAAGTTCCAGTTTTCCTTTTTATTTTTCAGGTCTCCTTATGCTTATTTAATGAAGCATAAATATGGATGGCACCTTTCTCCTTACAGCAGTTGAAAATATACAAAAATACATCCAGCTGCAAAAGCACCTCCTTTTTAGGCAGCCTTTAAATAGTTCCCTTGGTTTCCATTGTTTTTGCAGACACTTGGGCTTCCTTCACACCCGTGAGCCACACAGGCTCCAAAACAAACTCATCACAGAAACTCATCACACTGATGTCACAAAAAGTAAAAGAAAAAAACATGTGCAACACTCAGAACAGGAAAATCCTTTCATGTAGCAAAGACAAAGAAATATGTAGTATTATTATTTACTTTGTTTTCTCTTCTTATTAGCTGAGTGCTCCGTACTGATGCCTCTATGTCATTCTTCCCTCTTTAACTGTAACTAACCCTACAAAGAGTCTGCCAGGAGTACTTTAAAGTACTTGTTATTTAAAATATTGACCTCCACATAAGTTCTTATCAAGATATACGCAGAAGTACCAGAATTTTGTGCATGTACTATTTTCTATTTCTGGATTAAAATAATGTTTCTTGACAGAAATATCTTGTCAAGTGCTTCCTGTGCCATTGCCATAGTTCGAAAAATGAGAGAGCACCTAAAAAGTCAGAAAAGAGTTTATCATAATATACAGCTGAAATGTCTGCAGGAGACAGCCTGTGCCTGTCTTTTTTTCTTTTCCTTTAGTTTTATAGACCTGCATCTCTTGTTTGGTAAACACATTATCTGAGTAAAGTGTATTTTGTCTTCCTCTTTCCTCCTATTCTCCCTCCTGTTCTATACCTCAGGGACATCATTTGTCTATATGTGAGGAGATCTGGATCTGGATTTCAGCTGGATCTCTGAGGTTGAGCTTTTGCCTTTCTACAAAGAGGAGGATAAAACATAGAAAGGAAGGAAAGAAGACAAAGCTCCAATTCATGTTGAGTGAACAGGCAAACAGGTACTGCTGAGGAGGGATCGCCCCTGACAAACAGTCATATATTCTTGTGATGACAATTAATTATACTTTTCAAAATATCTAAGCTCTAAACAACAGGCATTTCATTTCAAAGAAAGGGGAACACAGCAACACTCACTGCATGAGAGAATAATAGAGATGAGAAAGCACATCTGTGAGTCACAGCACAGAGCTCACGAACCCTGCAGCAGATTCTCCTGCCAACCAGATCTATAAAGGATGGACTTTGAAGGATTTTTGCATTTCCTCAAAGTAAAACATTCATGAGCCTGCAGTATTAACACAACCCCACAGGGATTCCCAGAGCCCTGGTCCTGGACATTCTATTCCAAGCTGACACATCCCATTACAGCTTCATTGTATCCACACATGGTTTTGGGCACATCAAGGGCTCAGCTCCCAAGCTGATCAAGGAATATATATTTTACAGCTGGGTTTTGTGGAAGGGGACAGACTTTGTGCACTACATGGATTCTAAAGAGTTCCTATAAAGTGTGAAAGAAGAGTAAATTCTAGAAACAGAGGAACATGTGGGACAGAGCCATTCTCAAAGTCTCAGCCAGCAGAAAAGGAACTCTCAGTGTTCACAACATTCTCACTGGTAAACGCACAATAAAAAATAGAAAATAGAGTCCTTAGAAGTTATTTCATCTATTAGCCTGAAAATTCCACCATTTCTGTGGGGTCAATGTAAGTAAAAAATCAGTCCTGAGAAAAAAATTACTCCCACTCAAGGACTACAGAAAAATTACATTCTCTAGAACAGGTGTAATGATTAAAAAGGTGCCATTTTATTCTTTCTCAATGCTCCCTTCTCCCTCTAGTATTTACCCCAATCCAGACATGCTCATTACAACTAATGTTAAGAATAGTTATCCAACCTCAATGCCCACTGGGCAGGATATTGTAAATCTTCCTTTAAAAAAAAAAAAAAGAAAATAATCATACTTCAGGTAAAAGCTCCCTCAAACTCCTGGAAGAAGTGACTTAGAAAACCAATGACTCTTTTTGTATCACAACATTTTCTCAAATGCTACCTTTGAAGTAAAAGAGTAGCAGACACACAAAGTGTGTGTGAGTCAGGGAAAACAGAGATCCCTGGGGAGCCTACAGAGAGCACAGAAGGCACTACTCAGTTATGGTTTTGTTGCAGGTGGAGCATGGCTGCAGAAAAAAAGTTGTTCTACAACACATCAGACTTGCCCTAAATTGATTAGGAATACATTTCATCTTGTCTTGGATAGGGAGTTATTACAGATTATCTACATTCACACTAGGAGCTCTTTGCCTCTGTTCCTACAGAACTTCAGGAATAATCTGCATGTGAACAAGCTGAAATAGGCCAGAGAGACTTAAATATTTATCTCCACATAGGAACATATCATCAGACCTCAAAAGTATGGGAATTCTACACCAGAGTCCCAAAATGAATTTTCATTTACAAGTGAATAAGCAAGATACTTCATTCTGGTTACATAAACCATTCCATTCCAATACACCATTTTCAGGCACTTTGCCTCATTCAGTCACACAGCCTGACAACTGCCAAGGTACCTGCAAAGCACACACAGGTATATTTTTGTTAGCCAGGTTGTCAGAGCTGGCATTTGCTACCCATGAACTTCGACTTCACCATATCCAAAATGCAAATTCAGCTTAAACTGAGCCCATGCTAACAATATGTTTGGGTTCCATAGTGCCAGGCAACACGGTGTGTCTATTTTGGTGTGTTTACTGGATACATAAATACAAGCAGGGAGTACATGCATCTCTCCATCCTCCTCACAAAACCACCTTTCACACTTTATTATCTCTTACTAAAGCCTACTGTTGGCTTGATTGAAGTGTGTAGGTTGCACTATACTTACCTGCAAATAAAGCACCTTCATTAGGTTCTTAAGTTACTTCAGAAGCTCTCCCTGTTATTACATGCCTCCTTTACAAATTATGAATTTCACACACTTCACTGCTTTTGTGTTTCATTTAAAGTCTTGTTTATTGGTGGCACAAAAGTAAAGCCTGACTGGTACTGCCTGCCTTTTTCTTTTCATGCTCTCCCTCATGGGATGCAATTCAACTCACATTATTGATGGGAATTATTCATTTCTGCGAATCTTTCAAGTAGGTCTGAACCAAGCAGGTTCCTATGTTTTCTACCCTCAGAAAGAGTGGAAGAATCATATTACAGAGTTTCCATCCTTTCATATATATGATTTCATGACAGAACATACATAATCATCTTTCTCCACAGATACTGCTGAAGTTAAAATCTGTGCCAAGCCAAAATCTGTTTTTCTACCACAAGATCACAGGATCGTCCCTCATGGCTTCTTCAAATGTAAGGTTGTTTTTTACAAACTAATGACTTTTACACCTCAAAAGGCTTTTTTATTATTACTTATATTGTGCCTACAATATTTTAATTTCTTTTAAAAATAAATCATTCACTTTACCTGCTTTCAGAAATGTATAATTAAAGAGGAGACAACTCTTGTAAGTTGTCTAACTCTGTATCAGAGTTCTTATGCACAGACTGCAAACTGAGGAACTATATGATTCCCCTTGTTCATGTAACGTTCAGAGGAGCAATATTTTTCTTTAGTGCTGTTTTAAAAATTAGATAGGTTTGTTCACTGCAACAGAGAGCATATTAGATCTTAGGGTTATGTAAAAACAGTTATCATCTTTTATCAGCTGTTAT
Source organism: Neopelma chrysocephalum (assembly GCF_003984885.1). Taxonomy (NCBI): domain Eukaryota; kingdom Metazoa; phylum Chordata; class Aves; order Passeriformes; family Pipridae; genus Neopelma; species Neopelma chrysocephalum. The sequence goes on from NW_020897724.1 coordinate 1,568,419, forward strand.
CAGCTATTTCCTCTCTTGGTAAAATGTTTGCCACAGGAAAAACAAAAGGTGGATAATCAACAGTGCTGGAACAAGGGGTGGGTTTGTTGGTTTGGGTTTGGGGTTTTTTGAGATTGGTTTTTATTAGGTAAACAAACTGAAAGACTGCCAGATGCTCTAGTTTTTATCCTCAGGTACTCCTGGAGTGAATGTGGTTTGTATTTCAGTTTATATATATCCATAAGCACACAAACCCCAACATTGTGACTTACAGCATCAGCCTGGTCACGTGATGTTGTGTGAGCTCAGTTAAATGCAGGTTACTGAATTCTGACTGCCTATTTTGAAAATTAGAAAACTTTGCTTTCTATGCTAGTTTTGCAAGGAAATAAATTACACAGATGCACTGCCAGCCTGTCACTTCTCATCCCCTCCCTCACAACTTTTGAATGAATTGGCTAATTTTGATCGAATTTGACAAAAGGACCTGGTCTCAAAAATATGAAGTTCCAACAAGTTTCCATGAGAACTGACAGTTGAGTAGGAGATAAAGACTGACATGAGTCTTCCCAGTGAGGCAAATATTGCTGTGTAAGCTCAGCAATTATCTATTGTGCCTGACATCCCCACCAGTCACTCATTGTGTGTATCAGCCACACAATCCACTTGTGGAATTTGGAAGCAATCATGGGTCTCCATTTCCCTGCCAGCCTCAAGCTGGAGAACAGAGGAGTGGCTGGCAGTAAATTTTGGAATGAGTGGAGAAGTTAGGATTTAGCAATTAAAAAGTGAATGAAGAAGGAAGCTGTAGTTTGATTGGACATAATCTCACTTGAAACCAAACATCAGCATATCCACTGTAATCAGAGGAATTCTTTAAAGTTTGCAGAGTGTTTGTAATCATTGACCCACCGGAATCCAAACCAATAAAAACCAGGAGCAGATCCCAAAAGGTCATGCTGACTGTGATTCAGGAATGCTGCAGACAAGTTGCCCTTTCACTCTCCCCTGTTCACTCCAGCAGCCCAGCACTGCAGGGTGCTCCTGGTGCTTCCTGCAGCCAGCACTGGCTCCAGGAGGCCACAGGCAATCCCATCCTTTGGGGGCTGGGGCCGCACAAGCCCTGCTGGTGATTGCACCGTTGGCTCTGGGGTTGTTGGGGACACATCCCAGGATAACACTTCAGGAGCCTGAATCTTTTAGGATTCTTGGAATGCTGTGAAAGAACTCTTTTACCTTTCCAGGCCTTTGTCTGGGTGATTCTCAGCCCACATTAACTGAGAGAGTCCCTTTGGTTCTGTCCAGTCCTGCAGATGCCAGTCCCAGGCTCTGGAAGTTCTGGATATGCTGTGTTTCCTTCTGGTCTCCTCAGCCAGTTGCACCAGCGTCACATAACGAGGAAAAACAAGCTCCCCCTGGTCCTTACTCCTGTTTGGGTTCTCTGCTTATTCAGGAAAAGGGTTACATTACCTTTTTATGCAAAGGCATCACACCAGGACCTCATGTTCTGTTATTTTTCTACTACTATGAATCCTTGATCTTTTCCAGTCACTGCTTTCAAAGACAGTATTCCATTCTGCTGATGAAGTACTTCACTTACATCTGCTCAGACCTAACAAACACCCCAGAACTGGAGGTCCATCAATGTTGTTGAAAATACTTGTTTGAATTATCATTTAAGCAGTCATATCCCTTCCTCATTCGGATGTTGCAGAACATAAATAATAAGAAACCATTCCAAAGAAATCTGCATTGCAGTCATCATCAAAGTGAGTAAATAAAGAAAAGCTGACAGGACCTCTCACAGAAAGCAAATCACTGTGATCTTCACAGAGAAAGGTGAAGGATTTCTTTTCCTTCTTTTCTTTTTAATAGAGCTTTTCTTCTAGATTCAGAGCCTTTCATGTTAAATTCAATATTTTTAGCACCCACACGACCATCTAGAATTAAATTGCAGCAGTTCCTTAGCATCTGAGTAAGAAAGCAATGATAGATCACTGTGATTCTCCTGTCCTTGTACAGAATCAAAGAATCATTTACTAATAGACTGAATTGCTTCCAAAAGCAGAAATCACACAGCTCCATCTTGTGGAGGATGAGATTCCTTGTGTAATGTCACAGCTCCGTTCAACTTCTGCCTTTGGTAATGATTTAGCCTTAGGTGTTTTTCCATATAGGATTTTACTGACTGCAGAAATTTTCTTTCATGTGCAGTTTACACACCTTCACCAAGAGCAGGAACAATCTGCACAGTGTTTTTACTTATATTTTTCTGTTTCATTTTATTTTCCCAGAACATTCTCCCAAACAGGTCCATGCTTCAACAGTTCATGTTTGTACCAAGTGATGCAGAACCAGCTATTTAATTTTTCTTCTGTTCTCCTGTAAGAGGTTGAATACCTTGCAGAAGTGTCCTCAGTGAACACACCATACATTAGTACTAAAAATGTTTGATTTTCAGCCCAGTGGTCCTTCTTAGCAGGAAGCATTTGCAATGCAGTTTAGATGACACAAAAATGCAGAGCAGCAGAGTTTGTCTCATTTGAGTAACACAGAACCCTAATCTGTAATGTTTCCATAATCCAATGCTATTAAAGTAAGCCATGTCAGAGGAACCAGGTAACTTTCCACAACAAAAAATGGCTTCCTGGATTCTGGAGACAACTGCGGGATTGCTCCTTATTCCCTTGTTACAGAATCAGTTCCTACCAAGAGCTTCAGAAGGGATCACACTCCAAAACCATCCATGTCACCATAGGCACTCCACACAAACCATACCTGTGCCATGCTATCAAGAAAACTTTAATTCTTATATTTTTGACTGTACATTTTACTTAAGGAGAGCATATTAAAACAAGTTTATCACCAGAGGTCTACAAACTGCAATTCCCCAAGGTAACAGCAAGTAACTCACTGCAAAGGCTTCACAAGATGTTTTGATGTTTCGAACCCTACTTTTGTTTGGAGCAGAAGGTATTTCTCAAAAGTCTGATGTAACACTCCTCTATCAGATGCTCCCAGCCCACATTCAAGAAGTTTTATGAAAAAGCAGCGAGTAATGTGACTCCTGGGACTGCTCACAGGTGACTCTGGGAACTTATTTCCCATTAATTTACGACTGAAATGTGTGAGGGGTCAAAAATGACCGCAAACATTCCCTCAAGTCTTCTAATTTAATTAAAAGGATAAATGATCCTAAGTATTTTCATGTTTTTAATTAGTTTTAAATTAATTTTCAGTGTGAGAGCCAGAAGTCCTAAGAGAGAAAGTAAGGAATTGCTCATAGGAGCTTCTACCAGATCTGCATGATGAATGTCAACACAATGACCAAAACCAGCTGCTTATTAAAATACTGGTTTGGACTACAACAGTCTGAGACTGTCTGAATCAACACATATAGGCAAAAAGAATGCAGTAGAGAAAAATGTCCTTAAAATAATCCAAACCCTGTGTTTTTAACTAACATGCTGGGACTTAAGGGGGGAAAAAACAGAATAGCATCTTGATTGTTTCCCTACAAAGGATATTCCATGCCCCTATTGAGATGATTCATCACCACTTCACTCCCCTGAATTCATCTTCCATACTGAGAAACATTATGGCATTTCTCTCTCCTGGTAGAAGTCAAAATAGCAACTCTCTAGATATGAGTGACAAGAAAAAATACCTCATCTCTTGTGCTAACACTTCTTTATTGTACGAAATTTCAGGAACAGTGTTGACTTGATTTCTTTTTATTAAGTCTTGAAGTGATTTTTGTTTCCCTGAGAAGCATTAGTATTTCTCTGAAACACTGAAAACCAAAATCTTCAGAATGGATGAAGAAAAAGAAGCAAAGGAAAAGGCCTTTCAAGGTTCACATCCCACCCCACCAAGAGCTGTCAGTCCTGACAAGGAACAGCTCCCTGTGCCCGTGGGTGGATGCCCCAGTTCATCTGTACCCAGGCAGCCTTTGGGCTGTGTTGCAGAACCTGCCAAGGAGGTTGGCAATTAGTGCCAATCAGGCCAGGTTTGTCTGTGATATGGACACCCAGGCAGGAGATACTGGGCTGATCCTATCAAACCACTTTGCACCCATATCTAAAGACCCTGTGTGTGACTCTATGTAACCTTCAGTTACTCCCAAGATTAGCCACAGAGACATTGAAAACATATTCCTTCATCAAAAAAAGCTCTCCATTGTACAGCTTTTAGCTGGAAGTTCTCTTGGGCTTTTCAAGGAAGTGCCAAGAGATACTGCCAGAAACACAAAGTCATTTGTCCAATAGGGCTACAATTATTTCATTCCCCAAAAGTAGGAGATTAAAAATTATGTTAATTAGGATAAATATTGAGAAAGTATTAAAGCATTATTACAAGGCAAACCAAGCAAAAAAGAGTTGCTGACTATTACAACTGCTACTTAAATACTTCATAGTGATACTCTGTGCTGCATATGGTGCTTAGAAGCTGCATAATTACACACATTTATTCATCCTTAACCTATGTATTTTCATTACTTTGGCGCATACCATTAAATTTGAAATGTTATCAAAACATGGCATTGGAAATAATTTAGTATTTCCTATTTCAGACCAAAAAAAACAGATTATTAAGTGCTACCTATGAGGAAGGTCATTCTAGTTAAAAACAGGACAAAGTATGGCACAAGCACCCAAATCTGCTTGTTCCCCAGTTGTCTATTTATCTATTCTTTTTCCAGTCCATGTGTGTTTTGAATAAGGCATTAAAAGTGTAATCCTGATTTCCCTGGTAATCTAAATGGGAGATTTGGCTGCAGGAGAAATCAAACCTCAGCTTTAGGGCAGAGAGAAATAAAAAGTAAAATGCCTAGAAGACTTTGCAGGTAAGCAGTTTTAGTATAAAGGCTCTTGTTTTATTATGCATGGAGTATGATTCTTTGGATTCTAAAGTACTTTAATCAATGTTCAAGGGTTTTTAAGAACCTCATTATATATCTCTTTTGCAGGATTATGAATATTTGCAAATGAGGTCACGTAGTAAAGCTTCAAAGGCTAAAAAGTTAGATCAAGATATATTTTCTAAAACTCTTCAAAATATTTCAAAATCAGAAGTGCTGCCCAATATACATTGCCACATTCAGTGTCAGCATTCTCTTTGAATTTTAGCAACATCTTTTTTTAATATACATATTACTCTTCTTCTTCCTCACTGTTTTCCTATGATGATGATTACATCTGCACCATTTTATCCAAAAGTAAGCAGTAAGAGTTTAATTTAAATAAAATTAAAATAGAGGTACAAAATTAAAGCTCCATATACTAAAGACTGAGCTGATGAATTTAATTTAATTTACTAAGCAAGAGTGTGCAAGGATTAATAAATATAATTAGATTATGGTTGAGCACCTCTACGGCAGTTTTGTAACTATCCCTTCTAAGGAGTTTTCTGTTTATTAGAGGAACCAAAAAGAACCAAAGCTGGATCAACAGGGACTTCATAGATTTATAAAAGTATTTTAGAGTTACAACTTCAGTTTTCTAAATTTGTGTATGGTGGGTCACTCAGTATTTTGCATAGGTGAATGTATTCGGTGTTCAGGTATATTTTATATATATTTATATATTGTATATATATACTTGTACAGGGTGGAGAAGAGTGAGAAGTTCTGTGAAAAGTCTCTAGAGGGGAGAGAGTGGTTGGTAACAGCAGAAAGAAAGATGGGAAGACAGATTTGGTACATTCAGAGCATGACAAAGAAGGCACAGCAGAAGAAAAAATACTTACCCATAATGAGTTATTAATGGTACTGAAATTGTACCATTCATTTGTTAAAATGAGTATGCTTGACTGTAGATTTTCTTGTCAGTCTATATATTTTGATTATATGCACCACACAGCTCAGCAGTAAATTACTGCAATTAACTTTGATTCCTTAGGATCCACAGCAGAAGCATATCCACGTCTCGTGGTAGAATCTACAATTCAACTCTGAATTCTTGTCTAAAGTGCTTGTGCAAAGCAAGTGGTTACTTTGAAAAGTGCTGGCAAACTTCAGCAGAAATTCTACAGAGATCTAAGGCCATAATGGTTGTTAAATTTCTCGTAAGAAAAAAACTTTCTAAAAAAATCCAGAGAAAATTTAGTATATCCATCACAGTAAAGTTTGGAGAAGAGTTGAACAGCTTGAGGTAATTTCTTAACAAACACCTTATGCACTCAGCCACCATTTTTGTGCACTAAATACAGACACTTCAATGAGAATCTTAGCTTACAGATAAGATGTTTTCCATGCTGTTCCTTTGAAATTTGAGTAGCACATCCCCTGTGAAAGCAGCACTGTTCCATCTGTGCAGCTCTAGAGTCAGACACTTCCCCTCACAACAGATCTGCGGAGCTCGCTCGCTTTGGGCTGGGGGAGTACAAAAGAACTTGACACAAAACAAACTTCAAATAATCAGACACAAGATGCAACTGTCTAGAAGAAAATTATAGCCCTGCTTTGGTGAGGACAAACCACAAATCAAGTGTCAGCAGAGGCTGGGACAGGGAAGAGACAAAATATAAGAACGAAGGGAACTAAGAGAGACTCCCCCCAGTAGAAGATCTGCCAGGAGATAGAGAGTAACACAACAACTCACCCTCTGGATTACATTGGACAGTATGAGAACAGTCAAGACAGACATTTGTTTCTGCTAAAGAACTCTAAGAGTTCCCATGTATGACACATGCTCTTGGGGTCTTGCTTTCATAACTTCCCAGTGAACTACTGGGCAATTCCCAGCGCTGAATGAATTTAACTTACAAAATAAGTGTGCTTTTGTGATTTGTAAAAGTTACTGAGTGGAACTATTAATTGTGGCAATATCACTAGAGTATAATTTAGAAAATAATAGAGATAGTAGAAATAATGGAGAATTTTGTCATAACTCACAAATCCTGTGAATAGATTATTTACAGGCAAGAGACAGTAGGAACTGGACCAAATCTACTTGTCACTACTTGCTTTTGATATCACAGTAGAGTTCAGAAACCACAAGTAGCACTTGGTCCTGTTTTGTTAGTGCACAAACACGAAGGATTTTACAAGCTGTGACACCACTTACTCCATTTGACTCCACTCTGAAGAACAGCCAGCAAAATTAAAAATGTCCACACATCCCAACCACTCACAGCTCAAAGTGTGGTCTGGGTGCATGAAGACAATGCCCTGGGAACTGAAATGGCCCTGGCACACTTCCATGTGCCACTCAGCTCCAAATGTGGGGCCACGATAATGGTGGTTTTTAACATTGCCAAATTCTTCACTCTGGCTTTGACAAACACAGCAAAGCCATGGCTAAGATAGCTGCTCCCTTCCCCCCAATACATCAACAAATACCCCCTGCAGCTCCTTAATAAAGTTAACTTGCACCATTCATCTGGTAAATAAAACCCCTTGGAAAATGGAAACAATGAGGAAGCAGCCCCATGCATATTCAGAGAGTTGTAATTGCTATGGAAACCATCTCTAGTAATAGAGTCTTGCTTCAGAGCATCACAGGCAAATCAGAATAAAATGACAGCAAAACAAAGTGTAATACTGCCTGAGACTTCAAAGTCCAAAACTGAGCAGGGAACTAAGCCACTGTGAAGGAAAAGCCTTCATGTTCTCCCATCTTCCAGGTTCTTTTTGGAGCATATTTATGGGGATGAGCTCTTTGGTTTGTTTTCTGCCTGGGCTTCCCAAATTGCTGCTGAAGTAGCACTGAGGGCTGGCAGCATCACTACAGTTGTTACAGGAAAAGGAAACTGTTTCTTCAGCCTATAAGTAATTGTAATTTTACTATTAGAAATTTTGGGCAGCTTGAAAACATGTAACTCCACTCTAGCAATGCTGTTTGTTTTCAAGCCTCAAAAAGACTGATAATAGGGTCAAAGAGGGTAACAGGGTCAAGGATTCCGAGGTCATTGATGGCAGCAATTAGCTTTAATTTATTTTATTTTAGATTTTAGAACATTATATGCCTTGCTTTCATTTCTTTTATATGAAATATTCTCAATTTATTTTACTGTATTTGTACTACATGAACATGTCAATGGGTAGTTCAGAGTATTTTAAACATTGCATGTCATTTCCTTGCAGCAGGTTGCCCACTGATACACCAGAGCTTATCCCACTACTGTTCCTAATCAACCCCAACACCTATTTCTGAGTTTCATCATACCAATTTTCAATGTATTTGCTGAATAAAATTAGTAAATGCAATATGCCTACACCTACTAGTCCAAATTATGTCCAAGGTCATTCCTGCAGATGCACTAGCCTTGATTCTCTCTGGGTACAGAATTCCAAGAAAGAAACCAACTCTGCTATTATTTCAGAAGTACACTACATGTCAAACACCAAACACTCACTTTTCTTTTTTTCAGGTACATCCCATCCCATTACAAGTGCATAAAGCAAAATTCCACAAACATTTGATTTATTTAAGACTTAAAGTAATAAGCCATTATTGGAGTTGTTTATAAGCATCAACTTATGCTTTTTAAAAAGTTACTTGAACTGAAAATTCCACACACGTGCCTGTGAACAGTTGTAACAAGGATTTTGGTTTATGGTCATGTGAGCTTTGCCTTTTCTACTTTTTTTTGTTGTTGTTGTTGTTGTTGTTATGTTCTTCTAAGCCATAGAGACCAACCAACTTCCCATGAAAAACAAACTCTAGGAAACACCTGTTTTCCACGTTACAATCAATCAGATGTGAGCAAACAACCACATTTTGTCAAGCAGAGCACAGGATGCAAATTTTGTTCTATCATTCTTCTTATAACCAGGAGGCAAACAATAACTATTCTCACATAATGCCATTTGCTTTAGCATTAATCCACCCATATTTCTTTGCTGAATGTGAACAGACAATCCTGCCCTGTGATCACACCCTTTTCTTGAGAGCTGTTGTCAGTCACAGAGCTCAGTTTATCACACCCTGGGCTTTCTGGAGACAAGGGGACCAAAACAGACAGCAAGTTACACACATGATGAAACTCATTTGTGCACAACCCAAAATAATGTTTGCTTCTAAAAATTATTTCAGAAGAAGAAAAGATTTGTGTATAAAACATAAAAAATTTAGCACCAAGGATATTGATTTTGCTTCTCTAAAATCCTCCTCTGGGATATCACCAAAGTTACCAAACTAATGTATTAAAAAAAAATTGCAAACCCCCCCCCCCCCCACTTCTGGTAGCACTTAGAACATTCTGCTTTTCATCAATATGTTTTTCACTTAGGGTCAGGAAACACAAAATCTTCAACTAAAATTGCAAAACCAGATCTGCATTGCCACTACTGTACAACAAATCTACACTGGTCACCATGGTGCAAATGTTTGCAGGTTGAAATATTCCCCATTGCATCATCAACTGCTGCTTCTTTTGTTCATAGCAAAGGAGGACATTTGTAAAATTACTTCTTTTACATGCAAAGCTAAACACAGCTGAGTGAACATGACCACGTCCCTTAGAAATGTATGATAGAGTTGAATTTAAGTAACATATTAAAACACTTCATCTATCTGTCATTTTTATATATGGCTACAATAAAGAAACCCCATTGCATTTCATAACTTTTTCATCTAGAAACCATTAAAGTGGGATATTCTACCCAGTCACCATGTGTATTATTTGTACAAATAGAGGGGGGGGAAATCAAAATTAAAGTTGTTCAGGGTACTGAAGTATAAACTGTACATATATATTTTTAAAGTTTTAAACCCAGCCTTGTAATTGTGAATTTAAAAAAAAAACAAACCTGTGGAAATAATTAACAGCTGCTAAGTTCAATTCTGATTTACTTAAGACAAAGCACATTGAACAAACACACTTGTATGGCAATTATACCTCAGGGGGAAAGGAATGGGAAGGAGTCAGGAATTCCAGGGTCTCCTGGTCTGTGCAGAGCCAGCGTGGGATGAGAACTTACCTTCCCCTTACTAATGTCCCCTATCCATCAGACTAGAGCCCAGATCAGTTCTTTTATTGGAGTCCATTTTTAACCCAGCAAAAACATGTCATATTTAATTTTTACAATAGCTCCACTGAAGAAGAGTAATTAGGTTTTCTTTTCTAGGGGTAATATTTTTGAACATATAAAGAATGTCCTGTATGGTGACTGCTGGAGAAAAATCTATTACAGAAAGTGCCCCCCTCAGAACTACATGCTTTAAGAACATGAATAAGTGGCTAAAAAATGGATTATAAAAAATTCCCAGATTATGGAACACATTTTTTTCAATTTCTTATGTGTATTTCTATATACAGACAAATACTGGTATTTCAAACAACAAACGAAATCAAAGACACAATAAAAAAATCCACAGAGTGGGAAATCTCAGCACGTTTTCACAGCTGAAAATAAGGAGTTTTACTTAAATACAAAATAAGTTTTATGTAACTTATCTGAATATTGGTTTTCCTCTCCCAGGAAGTCCTCAGCTCCTTACATGATCAGTAACAAAAGTTAATTAATATCACACAAAGGAACTTCACTAGTTTTCAGATAAGGCTGTTGTTATTACACAAATGGGCAGATTAATGACTTAGTCATGATTTTTGCATTTTTCTCTTCCACAGTAAGGGCTAATAGCTTGTCAAAATTAAAATTAAAAAAAAAAGTAGTTGTCCAAAGTGTATCATAAAGATTAATATTAATATTAATATTGGTGATCCCAATAATGAGTGAGGCAAATAATCATCCCCCCTCCAGGGATCTGTTCTATTGCACTACCAGACAATTAACCTGACTTTCATCTACTGTCAATATGATGAAATAAATAGGTCTGTTAATGCTTTTTTAAAAGATCAAGTAAATGTCTTTCTTGAGGTTGATAATGGGCTGCACTGACCATCTCATATCATCCATCAGCTTGAAAGCAGCCTGTAATTTGTGTGTGTTTGTAATTCTATATGGAATGAATCTCCTCAAGTTACTCCAGGTGTTAAGTACACATAACACAAGTTTTAATATGCTTAGAATTAAAAGCAAACCTTGATTGTTGAATACAGAAATGTATTCATGCACTCCCCTCAATATCATTCTCCTGGCTTATTATTCCCAACTCAAACATTACATAGCTAATTTTTAGACAAATTTTATTTATCCTGTTCCTACACAAGTTATTTTTTGTGGGTACATGAATAAATATTACTCTAATGTTTTGGAAAGAAAAATTGCACAAAATTGAATTGCAAGATTTAGGACTAAATTCTGGTCTTCTAAGGTAACAGATGACAGCCCTCTGCTGGTTAATAATTGTGTGCCCACAAGAAGTACATTTCTCAACAGCTTTACATTAATACTATATTTAGCCAAAGTGAAAATATATAAAAATATATATATAGTACAAAAAAATATCACACTACAGAGATGACTGAAATATTTTAGCTGGACCATTAGAAAACATATTCTTTCTAATTCATGTAGGAAACAGGAGGTCAAGGAAATGGCTGGTTCCTAAATTATATGGACAATTCTATAGAGTACTGGAATTCCTCAAAGAAGTAACCTTATAGGCTACAGATTTCCATACAGGATTCAAAAATTGTAAGAAATGTTAATGGTAATCATCGTGTTATTGTGTAAGGCTTTGTTTTGGTCAGTAAAATCCATAAAAATGAAATGTTGTTCAAATAAAAACTACTTTTCTGACATTTTTGTGATCTAAAATAAGAGTTAAAAGCAAACATCATAGAGCTTACTAGCAGCCAGCTAAAAATGAGTACCAAAGCATGGTATTTGGTACAACAGTCAGCAATATGATCCAGTTTGCAGGTATCAGCATAAAATTCAGAAATATGAAACATGTATGAGAAAAATTAAGAATAGTCCCCGTATTTTATTAATTTTTTGCCAATTTCTAAAGACTTGTTTTCTACTTTGCCCTGAGACTCTGTACTGCCTTTTAAAATACATAGATAGATAGATAGTAAATAATTTCAATTTTTCCTGTGTTAATTTAAAATATTCTGTAGCATAATTCTGACCATGTGGCAAATTCACAAAGAAGGCATTGCAAAGTGCATCTTCATTAACAGTGTCAGCTTGAACAAGTCTGCAGTAAAAGAACATGCTGGCAGCTGTACACCCTTACTTAGAAAAACACCAAAACCCAAAAGAAAACCCTCTGCAGATGCCAACACGTGACAGTGTGAAACAAAGAACTGAAACTATTCATTTGAATGTATTTGACAGTTGACTCAATGCCCTGATAATGGCATTTTACCAACAGAATATTGAAAGAAGTAACTGGAATCAACACCCAGTGTAAATAGGTCCCTTCCAACCCAAACCCTTCTGTGATTTTATGATTCTGGGATGCTCAGCTGAACTGCAGGGGAACTCAGAGCAGTGTCCTTCACCTCCAGCTGCCTCTGGAAGCTGGTCTAAGGAGTCCTTCACCCCTACGGGCACACACAAAATAAATAAAGCCCTTGGGGACCAAGGAAACAGTGAGGAACTGATGGATTGTGTGAGGAATGCGGGATAAGTTCAGTCAAGTGTTGTTTTGCTGCTTAAGAAATTAGCTTACAGATGCCAGGTGAGAAGTAACAGAGTCACGGAATATCCTGAGGCAGACGGGACCCACAAGGATCATCAAATCCCATCTCTTAGCCCTGCACAGGACAACCCAAATCTCACCATGTCCCTGAGAGCGTTGTCCAAACACTCCTTGAGCTCTGTCAGCCTTGGGGCCGTGACCACTGCCCTGGGGAGCCTGTTCAGTGCCCGACCACCTTCTGTGGCGACGAACCTTTTCCTAAGATCCAACTTAACCTCCCCTGACACAACTTCGGGTCATTCCCTCGGGCCACGATAAACACATAACAAAAAAGGTGAAGACCGGCTAGCTCACCCTGACACTGGGCGCTCACACGGCCCACACGAGGAGAATCGGAGGCGCAGCTCTTGTGGGGAGCAGGTGGGTTCTGTCCCCCATCACTTTCCATGCCGGGGGCTCTGGATTCTCCAGTCCTTCCTGTCCCTGCTGTCCCAGCTCCCCCTCCTGTCCCTTCTGTCCCTCCTGTTCCTCCTGTCCCAGCTCTCTCTCCTGTCCCAGCTCTCCCTCATGTCCCAGCTCCCCCTCCTGTCCCAGCTCCCCTTCCTGTCCCAGCTCCCCCTCCTGTCCCAGCTCCCCCTCCTGTCCCAGCTCCCCCTCCTGTCCCTGCTGTTCCTCCTGTCCCTGCTGTCCCTCCTGTCCCA